>NW_020824947.1:0-140661 GCF_003285875.2 Drosophila novamexicana | reverse complement strand
CGTGGATATAGAGTAAATTATACGGAATCACATCGCACCACTCCCTGTGACTGGCTACGTGCCCAACTAGCACAACTAGGGTATGCGACCAGGTACATCAACGTCTTGAAACATCGCTTCACCGGCAAGACTATGAATATTTTTGAAGTTGAGCTGAAGCCAAGAGCTGACGGCGAGCACGAGAAAAATATGCAATCTAAAGGAGCTGGGTAACCAGCACATATCTGTCGAACGCCAACTAAGAAGAACAGACCCAGTGCAGTGCCACCGCTGCCAGGAGTTCGGCCACAGTAAGAATTACTGCCGTAGGCCGTTTGTTTGCTTAAAATGCGCAGGAGGCCACATGACAACTGAGTGTACCAAAGACAGGAACACAGAAGCCAAATGTGCCAACTGCCACGGAAAGCACATAGCCAGCTACAAGGGGTGCCCGGCATTTAAAAACGCGCAGAGCAAGCTTCTAGCAAATCGAGTTCGAGCCACAAGTGGGCGCCAGAAACATCAACAGCAGACCGGACCTGCAGCCAACAAGCAGCCAAACATAGGCAGCTCCTCACCTCCGCAGTGGCAGCAACAACAACAGCACACCGGCATGCAACAGCAACATCATGAACGCCAGACCAGTGAACGCCAACAAGGGGAACAAATGCAGCACCAGCATAGTGAACGCCAGCAACATAAGCAGCAGCTGCAACACCAGCACCAATACAAACAAAATAACAACAATCTTACTCTCACTTACAGTCAAGTTGCACGCAGCAAGGGCCCTTCTGCAGAAGGGCGCAACCCGGCTATGAGGCACCTGCAGAAAGTCCAGCAGCAGCTTCGACTGGAGCAGGAGAAACAGCAGCCAAGCAAGCAGAAGAAGCAACAGCAGCAACTCCATCTCCAGCAACTGACTAGCAGTCCTCGCCTACAGATAGATACGCAACAGCAGCATCAGCAAATACAGCCCAGTCATCGGCAGCAACATCAGCCACAGCAGCGACAGCTAAACAACAGCAGGGAATTCAACCCCACCCCAGGTCAACTGACTCCAGTAAAAAACACAGAGAGGAAAATACGCAACCCGGCAATGTTGCATCTACAAAACCTGCAGCAACAGCTTCGACTCAAGCAGTCACAACACCAGCACGGTGTACAACATCTGCAGCAGCAAGAAGAAGGCCCCCGCATGCATGAACAGCACCACAGTGAGCAACAACAGCAACAAGGACAGCGGCAACAGCATGATGGGCCTCTTATGTACGCACTGGAGCGAAACCTGCGCATTGTTAACGATATGGGTGAAAAGATTGACAAATTGCTAAGCATCTTGCATGCACTTGTTCTGCCCAGAATTAACAACCAGCCCATGGCAGTATTAAATCCACAAGTCTCAGCGCAAGAATATAGCGCTGCAGACCCAACTAATGACTGTCAAATGACTGATGATCATAATCCCAACACTGTCAATGACATGTCAAATGATGGATAGACTACAATCAAACTACCTTCCTGACGGCCAGATCAACATGACTGCAAATATATTAAATTATGATGATGCTAATAATATCAGAGCCACAGAGAATAGCCCCACAGTAGTTGCCGGCCAAGGCGGCGATCAATATGGCGACTCCTTTAAAATCGCCTATTGGAACGCCGCCGGTGTCGGCAACAAGCAATTGGAGCTGGAAATATTCATGCAACGAAACAAAATAGACATCATGATGGTAATTGAAACCCGCATCTCTCCAACAAGAACACTTCAGGTGAATGGATACTACACATACACTTCCTCGCATCCGCATAGTCACAGAAGTGGTGGAGTTGCAACATTAATAAAACACGGGATCAAGCATTCAGCTCTTCAGCCAATAGCAGCATCGTTCCTGCAATGTGCTCCAATTACCGTGACCACTGAAGAAAACAACAGAATAAACACGGTCATTATTGCGCCAATATATTGCCCTCCACAACATACCTGGTCTACAAATCACTTTAAGATGCTATTCAAACACTTCGACAGTCTCATCAAAGGTTCCAGTTTCATCCTTTGCGGCGACTGGAACGCAAAGCATCAGTGGTGGGGCAATACTCGTTCCTGTCGCCGTGGTAGAGCCATAATGGAGTGTATTCATAAATACAATCGCTACAATGTGCTTGCAACAGGAGGTGCAACGCACTTTCCTTACGACAAGAAGAAGAAACCGTCCGCCATTGATTTCGCCGTCTACGGTGGACTGAGTAAAGGATTACTCGTTACTCACTCCACAATCGATTTAGATTCCGACCACCTCCCAATCCACGTTGAACTTGGAGTCAGAGGTCCAATAACTAAAACGCAGTCTTCAAGACGTCGACTTCTGCCAAAAAAAGTAAATCTTAGAAAATTCCAAGAAGATTTAAACCAGCGAGTTCTGCTAAATACAGAAATCAAATCAGGCATCGACATCGAAGATGCGATCGATATACTCACCAATAATATCTACAACGCTGCCAAAGCTGCTACACCTTTACCTCGTCGTCCACACCAACAAGAACACCGGCATCGTCATATAAACTCTGGCAACTATGCTCTAAATAGCCAAACAAAAAAACTAATTCGGCTTAAGCACAAATGCAAGCGCGAATTTATGATCCTGAGAACACCGTGCTTGAAAAAACGATACAATAACGTCCAGAATCGTTTAAAGAAGGCTCTGCGCCTAGCCAACTCTGAGCACATAAACAAAATGTTCGATAAAATTGATGCGAACGATCGCTACAAAATGCAGAAGTTGTGGAAAATTACTAAAAACTTTAAACGGCAACCAGAGCCCAACTGGCCGCTCAAAACAAGCCCGGATAGCAACAGCAGCAGCAATAATTGGACAAGGAGCAGCAATGAAAAAGCTGAGGTCTTTGCATCACATCTGGAACAACGATTCAAGCCAATTCTTAGCAACACGGATGAAATGCGAAAAAATATAGCACATGAGTTGGCACAGCAGCAGCAACTAAAATTACAGCAGGAAAGCGGCGCAGCTAGTATTGTTAGTGGTACTAAATCTAACACATTACCATTCCGACCAGTAACCGTAAGCGAGACTATGCTGGTTATAAGCTCTCTAACGTTGAATAAATCACCTGGCCTCGACAACATAGATAACCAGACCATTAAATCGTTGCCACAGAAAGCAATTACTTACCTGGTACTTATTTATAACTGCATCTTCAGACTTGGGCATTTTCCTAAGCAGTGGAAGTGTGCTGCTATCACGATGATCTTGAAGCCTGGCAAAAGCACGGACAGCGTAACATCCTATCGTCCAATAAGCCTTCTGGCGGGTTTCTCGAAGATATTCGAAAGGCTCCTCATGCGCAGACTTTTCGAATGTGATGACTTCGCCAAAGCTGTACCCACCCACCAATTCGGTTTCAGGAAAGAACATGGCACAGAGCAGCAACTTGCTAGAGTAACCCAGTTTATTCTAGACGCGTATGAGAACCGCATGTTCTGCTCTGCAGTATTCATTGACATTAGCGAGGCCTTTGACAGAGTCTGGCATACTGGCCTCCTATGGAAGCTAATCAAGCTGATGCCAATCAAGTTATTCAATGTACTGCAAAGTTATCTCGAAAATCGAACATTCATCGTATGCTGCAATGATGGGACCAAGTCAAAGCTTGGTAAACTTGGTGCCGGAGTACCACAGGGTAGTGTTCTCGGCCCCATCTTGTACACCATATACTCGTCTGATATGCCACTCCCAGCGGATGCACAATACTTTTTCCACAGACACAACGACGACAGTATGCTTCTATCTACTTACGCGGATGACACCATTATAATGAGCAAGGCCGCCACAGCCCAAAGTGCAATCAATATTAACCAAGCGTACCTAAACTGCTTCAATAACTGGGCCAATCGCTGGTGTATAAGCATTAATACCAATAAAACGGCACACGTCATCTATACTGCAAATAGAATTGATCAAATGCATACTTTGCGTCCACCACGTTTGAACGAACAGTCAATTGTTACCAAAACATGCCACCAATATTTGGGATTCCACATGGATCGGAAGCTAAATTGCACAATCCACATCACACAACTTTGTAATCGTCTGCGAGCCACATATAAAAACCTGGAGTGGATGCTTGGATGGGATAGCAAGCTGTCAAACACCTGTAAAGCAGTCATTTATAAACAGCTCATAGTACCAATATGGCAATATGCCTTACCTATTTATGGAGCTTTGGCATCAAATGCGCAGCTAAAACGCCTTGAGGTACTACAGAACATCACTTTACGTAGGATCATGAGAGCCCCCTGGTTTACCAGAAACCAAGCAATCAGAGACACCTATAATATAAAGACAATTGAGGAAACATTTCAGCTTGCTAGTGGCAGGTTTGCCGCCTCACTCAGTATCCATCCGAATGTGGAAGCACGCAAATTAATTCTCCATCCACACGTGCCGCAACGTCTGCAACGGCCGAGATACAAGCAGCAATTAAACCAGCATGTTCTACCACTCCAAAAACGGCTACAGCAGAAACCGCAACAACAACAGCAGACACAGCACGACGGCTTGCCAACGTTGCTGAGGTTGGAGAAAGAGAAGCAGGATGCCTTGCGACTTGCAGACACTTCGCTCACCCGGCAACACCAGCAGTCAAAACCACCAAAGCGGTTCGGTGAATCATTGATAAACTCATTGAGGCGTAGCTACAGGGATGGAGAGATGACGCTAGAGCAGGTCCAGGACATGATCAAAGACCAGCCTTTAGTAATTCAACGTCTAATTCTGCCAGCGCCACCTCCGACTGAGCAACAGAACGAGCCACAACAACAATTGCTCATTGACGATGAAGAGCAGCTTGCCACACGACTAAAGCTCCTCCAGCTGCACATGGAACGCGAACTCGACGAGGCGCCTAATGAAGATACAACAGCGCAACATCACCAATTGTCGGGGTCGACTGAATCACATGCGGATTCAATCCAGCACGAACTCTTCAGGCCACAGCAGATAAGGCAGCAATATACACTAGCAGGCGAGCAAACGCAGCACGAAGTTTGTCAGCAGAAGCGAGCCTTTGAGCTGACCATAGCCATGTTCGGCATGCCTCCAATCTGGCCCCATCAGCCATGGCAACAGCAACAACATAGCCTGCCAATTACTTTTCCTCTGCCAGGACACAAACGACAATGGCAGAAGGGGAACACTGAGCAACAGCATCAGAGCCGGGCTGATAGCCCACCCACAAAAACACAACGAGTTAATTCTGTAAATGAAGGCCAAATATACGGATTATTGACTGAGCCAAGTACAGAATGCACAAAGTCACCTGCAAATCCAATTCGATCGGCCCTGCCACGACATCAACAACAAAGGCAGCACGTAATTATCGAGCGAACAGCTGAGCAGCAGCAGCAGACCCGGGCGGATGGCCCATCATCAGCGTCACAGCGAGTTATTTCTGCAAATGAACACCAAACATATGCACTATTTACCGAGTCAAATACAGAATGCATACATCTACCTGCACAACCATTTCGATCTCTTCCGCCATGGCATCAACGACAAAGGCAGCAAGAGATCATAGAACAGCAACAACTAGTTTCAGCAGAACAGCTCCTCCAGCCATGGCAACAGCAACCACAAAGCCAGCCAGCAAGTTTCTCCCAGTCGGGACAACAGCGACAAGAGCAGCCGGGGAACACTGAGCAGCAGCAGCAGAGCCGGGCTGAAGCTACATCAACAACAACGCGGCCAGCTAATTCTGAAAATGGAAAACAAACTTATGTATTGACTGAGCCAAGTACAGAATGCACAAAGTCACCTGCAAATCCAATTCGATCGGCCCTGCCACGACATCAACAACAATGGCAGCACTTAATTATCGAGCGATCAGCTGAGCAGCAGCAGCAGATCCGGGCGGATGGCCCATCATCAACGTCACAGCGAGTTATTTCTGCAAATGAATATAAAAAATATGCATTATTTACCGAGCCAAGCATAGAATGCATACACTTACCTGTACAATCAATTCAATCTCTTCCGCCATGGCATCTACGACAAAGGCAGCAAGATACCATAGAACAGCAACAACTAGCTTCAGCAGAGCAGCTCCTCCAGCCATGGCAACACCAACAACTAAGCCAACCAGTAAGTTTCTCTCAGTTGGGACAACAACGACAAGAGCAGCCGGGGAACACTGAGCAGCAGCAGCAGAGCCGGGCTGAAGCTACATCAACAACAACGCGGACAGCTAATTCTGAAAATGGAAAACAAATTGATGTATTGACTGAGCCAAGTATAGAATGCTCACAGTTAGCTACAAATCCAATTCGATCGCCCCTGCCACGACGTCAACAACGAAGGCAGCAAGTGATCATCGAGCGAACAACTGAGCAGCAGCAAATTCGGTCTGAAACCAACATGACACAGAAGTGGCCAGATCAGCACTGGGATACCGAGCGAGAAACTCTACAGCAATTGCCTGTTACTCAGCTTAAAAAATCTGGAAACAAATTCATAAAACAGGCTTCATTATCGGTGCCTAATAGTAAATGCACTCACTTACCTGAACAGACAATTCGATTTCCATTTCCACGGCAACGAGTTGGTCAACTTGGGATTTTAGACCAGCAGCAAATCCAGCCCTCAGCTAAACGACGGAGGCAACTTGAACCTGCAGAGCCGCCTTCGACTCACCTAGACCAATTGGCAAAAAAACGTAAGATGAGTGCAAACGAAAATCGACGACCAAGTTGCTCCTTCCTACCAGGACAACAAAGACAAGGGCAGCCGGAGAATATTAAACAGCAGCAGAGCCGGGCGGAAGCCTCATCAACAACAGCGCAGCGAGCTAATTCTGAAAATGGAAAACAAACATATGTATTGACCAAGCCAAGTATAGAATGCACATATTTACCTGCGCTACCAATTCAATCGCCTTTGCCACGGCATCAACGGCAAAAGCTGCAAGAGCAGCTCCTCCAGCCATGGCAACAGCAACATCAAAGCCAGCCAATGAGTTTCCCTCAGCCAGGACAACAACGACAAGAGCACCCGGGGAACACTGAGCAGCAGCAGCAGATCCGGGCGGATGGCCCACCATCAACGTCACAGCGAGTTATTTCTGCAAACGAATATCAAACATATGCATTACTTACCGAGCCAAGTAGAGAGTGCATACACTTACCTGTTCAATCTCTTCCGCCATGGCACCAACGACAAAGGCAGCAAGATATCATTAAACAGCAGCAATTGGCAGAGGGGCTCCTCCATTTATGCCAACAGCAACAACAAAGCCAGCGAATGAGTTTCTCTCTGCCAAGACACAAACGACAAAGGCAGCCGAGGAACACTGAGCAACAGCAACAGAGCCAGGCAGAAGGCCCACCAGCAAAAATGCAGCTAGTTAATTCTGTAAAGGAAGATCAAATACACGAATTATTAAATGAGCCAAGTATAATATGCACACTGTTACCTGCAAATCCAATTCGGTCGCCCCTGCCACGACGTCAAAAACAAAGGCAGCAAGTGATTACTAAGCGAACAACTGTACGAAGTTTTGCACAGTTGCGGAGTATGGAGCGGCAGCAGCAGAGCCAGGCAGAAGCCTCATCAACAACGAAACAGCGAATCATCCCTGCAAGGAAAGATCAAATACACAAATTAATGAAAGAGCCAAGTGTGGAATGCATACATTTACCTGCACAACCAATTAAATCTCTTCCGCCACGCTATCAACGACAAAGGCAGCAAGAGATCATTGAACAGCAGCAACTAGTTTCAGCAGAGCAGCTCCGCAAACCACGACAAAAACAACAACAAAGTCTGCCAATGAGTTTCCCTCAGCCAGGGCAACAACGACAAGGGCAGCCGGGGATCTTTCAGCAGCAGCCATCAATATCTGCAAATGGAGATAATACACATCTACCACTGACTGAGACAAGTGTGAAGTTCACATACTCACCTGCACAACCAACCCGATCACCTCCGCCACGGCATCACCGGCATAGGCAGCAAGGGTTCAGTGAGCACACTAAGCTACAACAACAAACTCCGACAGGCACCAAGCGCAAGCGATCCCCTCAGTTAGCACAGCAGCAACAACACAGGCATCTTCCAACCACAGACCAGGAGCAGCTCCAAATTGGGCCGCATTCCTTGCAAAGTCCACTACGGCACGCGACATGTGGCCAACGGCAACGGACGCCGCAGCAGTATCCAGTTAGCGAGTGGCGACCCGGACATAACTGGAGGCAACTCGCACATCGAAAGGCACGCCCGCTTGCGAATTCACCAGAGTCCCCTGGAAAGATAAGAATAATTAATTAATTAGTAACTGGTGTTAAAAAAAAAAAAAAAAAAAAAAAAAAAAAAAAAAAACAATGTATCATGTGTAACTTATTTGTAAGAAAATATTGCCAGACTGCAATACACTGCAGTCGATCACTTCCGATGCATGCGATGAATTCTCGTTCATCGCATGCGGAGTTGCCACTTTGTTTTAAGTATCGATATGTACGCTAATTATATTTGAATAAGTTGCTCGATAGTAACGCACAAATAAAATAGGTAAGCTGCCGATTGTCTCATTCGACAGCAAGCCCTCATCGTGTACAATAGTGCACAGCAACCTGAAAAAAAAGCAACCTGAAAAAAAAAACCTGAAAAAGCAACCTGAAAAAACACAGCAACCTGAAAAACCTGAAAAAAAAAAAAAAAAAAAAAAAAAGAATTTTTCAATTCTACTCCGCTGCAAATAATTGCAATAATAGTTATTTCGAATAACTAATCTATTGCAAAATAAGTAATCGTGTGCGTGTTCTATGTCGTTTTGTCCTGACAAAACATATATGTGAACCCGACGTGCGCGAAAAAATTAGCGCGAGACCGCTGCGCTGCATGTACGTACATTAAACTGTACTTGCGGCTCCCAGCCTCTGTGTTAAGTGTAAAAATGCCTAAAAAGCGAAAAAATAGGTACAGCAACCTAGCCTATGAGTGGTCAGATGGAGACTCCGAGATTGCCAATGTGCTATCCCCGGAAAATTCCAACAGCTCAAAAAGTACAGATGCCGAGTGCACCGGCACTGTACCTGGGAACAAAATGGCCCCCAAAACCGACGCCAACACCAATACTAGCAAAATTGGTCAGCAACAACAACATAATGAAGACAGTGCACAGCAACTGCAAAAAACAAAATGGCCGACAGCGTCACCTCATAAAATTGGCGCGCGTGCCATTGATGTAACCTGTGATGTAAGCAACTATGTATACTGTGATGCAACTTGTGATGTCAACCGTGAAAACAATGTGATCATCTATGATTCAGATGACACTGCTAATTCGGAAGTCGTATCGGCCTGGGGCCTCTCACTTTCACCGACTGTATCCTCTCTGGATGCTACAATTGACAAAGCCGTAAATTCAAAACGCGAAAACAAAAACTCGCAACATCAGCAGCAAGTGTATAATTCGGCGCTGAATCTTCCAACAAATATCAATGCGCCAACTGCAGCTTCACTTGCTGCGCCAATACTGGAGCACTCGCCGCCTCAGGGGAGCGCACAACAACAACAACAGGTCAGAAATTTGGTGCCAGGCTTGCCGCCAAATGCAATCTCAGCTGAAGAAACACAGCATCAAATGCCTAAAGCTTCTCCGGGCCATTCGCCTAATGCAAACTCAACACCTACAAACGTACTGTCACTACTAGAACAGTCGCCGACGGAAGCGAGGGCGCTCAATCAACATCAGCAGCAACAATATCAAAGTCAAAACTTGAGGCCAATTGTTCTGTCGAATCTCCTATTAAACTCAACAACCACTGCAATTGCAGCGCCAATTCGGGAACACTCTGTAAGCGAGGTGAATGCCCACCAAGAACAAACACTTAGTCAGATGCTAAATTTAGTGACAAAATCACCGGCTACGCTGTCTAAAACGGCTCTGCCGGCCTCAACAACAACAAGGCCACCAAACCCAAAACGCGCTGCACCGTATAAACATGCAACTGCAAATCAACTTAAACGCAAAGTTACCACGCCAATGCAGCACCACAACTTAAAACGCTCTGCATACTCTTTAAGCGATGCTTCACTAAGGAAAGCTATACATACAAGCGCACGGCCTATTGTCAAGCTATATGACTTTTCGAAATTAAAAACAAGATCGGCAGATAAATCAGCAAAGCCGACTAAGCCAGCAACAACAACTCGACTGAACAACTCTGAGGAATGTATGGACATCAGTGATGAATGCCTGGACCTTGATAGTCTGATGGTAGACAGCAACGACTCAAATGATTCCGGCACCTTTCCCACCATCATGCCTCTCAGCACCGATACACAGCAGAATCAGCAGCAACAACAGCAACAGCAACAACAACAGCCGCAGCCAACTCGGAGTGCCAAAATTCCATCTCTCTTCCTGCCCAACGTCCACGAGATTCAACCTTTGCTGGATAGACTCAATGGGACACCAGGCGTTAGTAAATTCACGACAAAGTGCACGCAGAACGACGGCATTCGAGTTCAGTGCAGCGATATTGCAACTTATAATGCCATACTGGCGACTCTTAACGCTGAGAATACGCACATGCACACCCATCAGCCTCGAAGGGAACGTGGATATAGAGTAATTATACGGAATCTACATCGCACCACTCCCTGTGACTGGCTACGTGCCCAACTAGCACAACTAGGGTATGCGACCAGGTACATCAACGTCTTGAAACATCGCTTCACCGGCAAGACTATGAATATTTTTGAAGTTGAGCTGAAGCCAAGAGCTGACGGCGAGCACGAGAAAATATGCAATCTAAAGGAGCTGGGTAACCAGCACATATCTGTCGAACGCCAACTAAGAAGAACAGACCCAGTGCAGTGCCACCGCTGCCAGGAGTTCGGCCACAGTAAGAATTACTGCCGTAGGCCGTTTGTTTGCTTAAAATGCGCAGGAGGCCACATGACAACTGAGTGTACCAAAGACAGGAACACAGAAGCCAAATGTGCCAACTGCCACGGAAAGCACATAGCCAGCTACAAGGGGTGCCCGGCATTTAAAAACGCGCAGAGCAAGCTTCTAGCAAATCGAGTTCGAGCCACAAGTGGGCGCCAGAAACATCAACAGCAGACCGGACCTGCAGCCAACAAGCAGCCAAACATAGGCAGCTCCTCACCTCCGCAGTGGCAGCAACAACAACAGCACACCGGCATGCAACAGCAACATCATGAACGCCAGACCAGTGAACGCCAACAAGGGGAACAAATGCAGCACCAGCATAGTGAACGCCAGCAACATAAGCAGCAGCTGCAACACCAGCACCAATACAAACAAAATAACAACAATCTTACTCTCACTTACAGTCAAGTTGCACGCAGCAAGGGCCCTTCTGCAGAAGGGCGCAACCCGGCTATGAGGCACCTGCAGAAAGTCCAGCAGCAGCTTCGACTGGAGCAGGAGAAACAGCAGCCAAGCAAGCAGAAGAAGCAACAGCAGCAACTCCATCTCCAGCAACTGACTAGCAGTCCTCGCCTACAGATAGATACGCAACAGCAGCATCAGCAAATACAGCCCAGTCATCGGCAGCAACATCAGCCACAGCAGCGACAGCTAAACAACAGCAGGGAATTCAACCCCACCCCAGGTCAACTGACTCCAGTAAAAAACACAGAGAGGAAAATACGCAACCCGGCAATGTTGCATCTACAAAACCTGCAGCAACAGCTTCGACTCAAGCAGTCACAACACCAGCACGGTGTACAACATCTGCAGCAGCAAGAAGAAGGCCCCCGCATGCATGAACAGCACCACAGTGAGCAACAACAGCAACAAGGACAGCGGCAACAGCATGATGGGCCTCTTATGTACGCACTGGAGCGAAACCTGCGCATTGTTAACGATATGGGTGAAAAGATTGACAAATTGCTAAGCATCTTGCATGCACTTGTTCTGCCCAGAATTAACAACCAGCCCATGGCAGTATTAAATCCACAAGTCTCAGCGCAAGAATATAGCGCTGCAGACCCAACTAATGACTGTCAAATGACTGATGATCATAATCCCAACACTGTCAATGACATGTCAAATGATGGATAGACTACAATCAAACTACCTTCCTGACGGCCAGATCAACATGACTGCAAATATATTAAATTATGATGATGCTAATAATATCAGAGCCACAGAGAATAGCCCCACAGTAGTTGCCGGCCAAGGCGGCGATCAATATGGCGACTCCTTTAAAATCGCCTATTGGAACGCCGCCGGTGTCGGCAACAAGCAATTGGAGCTGGAAATATTCATGCAACGAAACAAAATAGACATCATGATGGTAATTGAAACCCGCATCTCTCCAACAAGAACACTTCAGGTGAATGGATACTACACATACACTTCCTCGCATCCGCATAGTCACAGAAGTGGTGGAGTTGCAACATTAATAAAACACGGGATCAAGCATTCAGCTCTTCAGCCAATAGCAGCATCGTTCCTGCAATGTGCTCCAATTACCGTGACCACTGAAGAAAACAACAGAATAAACACGGTCATTATTGCGCCAATATATTGCCCTCCACAACATACCTGGTCTACAAATCACTTTAAGATGCTATTCAAACACTTCGACAGTCTCATCAAAGGTTCCAGTTTCATCCTTTGCGGCGACTGGAACGCAAAGCATCAGTGGTGGGGCAATACTCGTTCCTGTCGCCGTGGTAGAGCCATAATGGAGTGTATTCATAAATACAATCGCTACAATGTGCTTGCAACAGGAGGTGCAACGCACTTTCCTTACGACAAGAAGAAGAAACCGTCCGCCATTGATTTCGCCGTCTACGGTGGACTGAGTAAAGGATTACTCGTTACTCACTCCACAATCGATTTAGATTCCGACCACCTCCCAATCCACGTTGAACTTGGAGTCAGAGGTCCAATAACTAAAACGCAGTCTTCAAGACGTCGACTTCTGCCAAAAAAAGTAAATCTTAGAAAATTCCAAGAAGATTTAAACCAGCGAGTTCTGCTAAATACAGAAATCAAATCAGGCATCGACATCGAAGATGCGATCGATATACTCACCAATAATATCTACAACGCTGCCAAAGCTGCTACACCTTTACCTCGTCGTCCACACCAACAAGAACACCGGCATCGTCATATAAACTCTGGCAACTATGCTCTAAATAGCCAAACAAAAAAACTAATTCGGCTTAAGCACAAATGCAAGCGCGAATTTATGATCCTGAGAACACCGTGCTTGAAAAAACGATACAATAACGTCCAGAATCGTTTAAAGAAGGCTCTGCGCCTAGCCAACTCTGAGCACATAAACAAAATGTTCGATAAAATTGATGCGAACGATCGCTACAAAATGCAGAAGTTGTGGAAAATTACTAAAAACTTTAAACGGCAACCAGAGCCCAACTGGCCGCTCAAAACAAGCCCGGATAGCAACAGCAGCAGCAATAATTGGACAAGGAGCAGCAATGAAAAAGCTGAGGTCTTTGCATCACATCTGGAACAACGATTCAAGCCAATTCTTAGCAACACGGATGAAATGCGAAAAAATATAGCACATGAGTTGGCACAGCAGCAGCAACTAAAATTACAGCAGGAAAGCGGCGCAGCTAGTATTGTTAGTGGTACTAAATCTAACACATTACCATTCCGACCAGTAACCGTAAGCGAGACTATGCTGGTTATAAGCTCTCTAACGTTGAATAAATCACCTGGCCTCGACAACATAGATAACCAGACCATTAAATCGTTGCCACAGAAAGCAATTACTTACCTGGTACTTATTTATAACTGCATCTTCAGACTTGGGCATTTTCCTAAGCAGTGGAAGTGTGCTGCTATCACGATGATCTTGAAGCCTGGCAAAAGCACGGACAGCGTAACATCCTATCGTCCAATAAGCCTTCTGGCGGGTTTCTCGAAGATATTCGAAAGGCTCCTCATGCGCAGACTTTTCGAATGTGATGACTTCGCCAAAGCTGTACCCACCCACCAATTCGGTTTCAGGAAAGAACATGGCACAGAGCAGCAACTTGCTAGAGTAACCCAGTTTATTCTAGACGCGTATGAGAACCGCATGTTCTGCTCTGCAGTATTCATTGACATTAGCGAGGCCTTTGACAGAGTCTGGCATACTGGCCTCCTATGGAAGCTAATCAAGCTGATGCCAATCAAGTTATTCAATGTACTGCAAAGTTATCTCGAAAATCGAACATTCATCGTATGCTGCAATGATGGGACCAAGTCAAAGCTTGGTAAACTTGGTGCCGGAGTACCACAGGGTAGTGTTCTCGGCCCCATCTTGTACACCATATACTCGTCTGATATGCCACTCCCAGCGGATGCACAATACTTTTTCCACAGACACAACGACGACAGTATGCTTCTATCTACTTACGCGGATGACACCATTATAATGAGCAAGGCCGCCACAGCCCAAAGTGCAATCAATATTAACCAAGCGTACCTAAACTGCTTCAATAACTGGGCCAATCGCTGGTGTATAAGCATTAATACCAATAAAACGGCACACGTCATCTATACTGCAAATAGAATTGATCAAATGCATACTTTGCGTCCACCACGTTTGAACGAACAGTCAATTGTTACCAAAACATGCCACCAATATTTGGGATTCCACATGGATCGGAAGCTAAATTGCACAATCCACATCACACAACTTTGTAATCGTCTGCGAGCCACATATAAAAACCTGGAGTGGATGCTTGGATGGGATAGCAAGCTGTCAAACACCTGTAAAGCAGTCATTTATAAACAGCTCATAGTACCAATATGGCAATATGCCTTACCTATTTATGGAGCTTTGGCATCAAATGCGCAGCTAAAACGCCTTGAGGTACTACAGAACATCACTTTACGTAGGATCATGAGAGCCCCCTGGTTTACCAGAAACCAAGCAATCAGAGACACCTATAATATAAAGACAATTGAGGAAACATTTCAGCTTGCTAGTGGCAGGTTTGCCGCCTCACTCAGTATCCATCCGAATGTGGAAGCACGCAAATTAATTCTCCATCCACACGTGCCGCAACGTCTGCAACGGCCGAGATACAAGCAGCAATTAAACCAGCATGTTCTACCACTCCAAAAACGGCTACAGCAGAAACCGCAACAACAACAGCAGACACAGCACGACGGCTTGCCAACGTTGCTGAGGTTGGAGAAAGAGAAGCAGGATGCCTTGCGACTTGCAGACACTTCGCTCACCCGGCAACACCAGCAGTCAAAACCACCAAAGCGGTTCGGTGAATCATTGATAAACTCATTGAGGCGTAGCTACAGGGATGGAGAGATGACGCTAGAGCAGGTCCAGGACATGATCAAAGACCAGCCTTTAGTAATTCAACGTCTAATTCTGCCAGCGCCACCTCCGACTGAGCAACAGAACGAGCCACAACAACAATTGCTCATTGACGATGAAGAGCAGCTTGCCACACGACTAAAGCTCCTCCAGCTGCACATGGAACGCGAACTCGACGAGGCGCCTAATGAAGATACAACAGCGCAACATCACCAATTGTCGGGGTCGACTGAATCACATGCGGATTCAATCCAGCACGAACTCTTCAGGCCACAGCAGATAAGGCAGCAATATACACTAGCAGGCGAGCAAACGCAGCACGAAGTTTGTCAGCAGAAGCGAGCCTTTGAGCTGACCATAGCCATGTTCGGCATGCCTCCAATCTGGCCCCATCAGCCATGGCAACAGCAACAACATAGCCTGCCAATTACTTTTCCTCTGCCAGGACACAAACGACAATGGCAGAAGGGGAACACTGAGCAACAGCATCAGAGCCGGGCTGATAGCCCACCCACAAAAACACAACGAGTTAATTCTGTAAATGAAGGCCAAATATACGGATTATTGACTGAGCCAAGTACAGAATGCACAAAGTCACCTGCAAATCCAATTCGATCGGCCCTGCCACGACATCAACAACAAAGGCAGCACGTAATTATCGAGCGAACAGCTGAGCAGCAGCAGCAGACCCGGGCGGATGGCCCATCATCAGCGTCACAGCGAGTTATTTCTGCAAATGAACACCAAACATATGCACTATTTACCGAGTCAAATACAGAATGCATACATCTACCTGCACAACCATTTCGATCTCTTCCGCCATGGCATCAACGACAAAGGCAGCAAGAGATCATAGAACAGCAACAACTAGTTTCAGCAGAACAGCTCCTCCAGCCATGGCAACAGCAACCACAAAGCCAGCCAGCAAGTTTCTCCCAGTCGGGACAACAGCGACAAGAGCAGCCGGGGAACACTGAGCAGCAGCAGCAGAGCCGGGCTGAAGCTACATCAACAACAACGCGGCCAGCTAATTCTGAAAATGGAAAACAAACTTATGTATTGACTGAGCCAAGTACAGAATGCACAAAGTCACCTGCAAATCCAATTCGATCGGCCCTGCCACGACATCAACAACAATGGCAGCACTTAATTATCGAGCGATCAGCTGAGCAGCAGCAGCAGATCCGGGCGGATGGCCCATCATCAACGTCACAGCGAGTTATTTCTGCAAATGAATATAAAAAATATGCATTATTTACCGAGCCAAGCATAGAATGCATACACTTACCTGTACAATCAATTCAATCTCTTCCGCCATGGCATCTACGACAAAGGCAGCAAGATACCATAGAACAGCAACAACTAGCTTCAGCAGAGCAGCTCCTCCAGCCATGGCAACACCAACAACTAAGCCAACCAGTAAGTTTCTCTCAGTTGGGACAACAACGACAAGAGCAGCCGGGGAACACTGAGCAGCAGCAGCAGAGCCGGGCTGAAGCTACATCAACAACAACGCGGACAGCTAATTCTGAAAATGGAAAACAAATTGATGTATTGACTGAGCCAAGTATAGAATGCTCACAGTTAGCTACAAATCCAATTCGATCGCCCCTGCCACGACGTCAACAACGAAGGCAGCAAGTGATCATCGAGCGAACAACTGAGCAGCAGCAAATTCGGTCTGAAACCAACATGACACAGAAGTGGCCAGATCAGCACTGGGATACCGAGCGAGAAACTCTACAGCAATTGCCTGTTACTCAGCTTAAAAAATCTGGAAACAAATTCATAAAACAGGCTTCATTATCGGTGCCTAATAGTAAATGCACTCACTTACCTGAACAGACAATTCGATTTCCATTTCCACGGCAACGAGTTGGTCAACTTGGGATTTTAGACCAGCAGCAAATCCAGCCCTCAGCTAAACGACGGAGGCAACTTGAACCTGCAGAGCCGCCTTCGACTCACCTAGACCAATTGGCAAAAAAACGTAAGATGAGTGCAAACGAAAATCGACGACCAAGTTGCTCCTTCCTACCAGGACAACAAAGACAAGGGCAGCCGGAGAATATTAAACAGCAGCAGAGCCGGGCGGAAGCCTCATCAACAACAGCGCAGCGAGCTAATTCTGAAAATGGAAAACAAACATATGTATTGACCAAGCCAAGTATAGAATGCACATATTTACCTGCGCTACCAATTCAATCGCCTTTGCCACGGCATCAACGGCAAAAGCTGCAAGAGCAGCTCCTCCAGCCATGGCAACAGCAACATCAAAGCCAGCCAATGAGTTTCCCTCAGCCAGGACAACAACGACAAGAGCACCCGGGGAACACTGAGCAGCAGCAGCAGATCCGGGCGGATGGCCCACCATCAACGTCACAGCGAGTTATTTCTGCAAACGAATATCAAACATATGCATTACTTACCGAGCCAAGTAGAGAGTGCATACACTTACCTGTTCAATCTCTTCCGCCATGGCACCAACGACAAAGGCAGCAAGATATCATTAAACAGCAGCAATTGGCAGAGGGGCTCCTCCATTTATGCCAACAGCAACAACAAAGCCAGCGAATGAGTTTCTCTCTGCCAAGACACAAACGACAAAGGCAGCCGAGGAACACTGAGCAACAGCAACAGAGCCAGGCAGAAGGCCCACCAGCAAAAATGCAGCTAGTTAATTCTGTAAAGGAAGATCAAATACACGAATTATTAAATGAGCCAAGTATAAAATGCACACTGTTACCTGCAAATCCAATTCGGTCGCCCCTGCCACGACGTCAAAAACAAAGGCAGCAAGTGATTACTAAGCGAACAACTGTACGAAGTTTTGCACAGTTGCGGAGTATGGAGCGGCAGCAGCAGAGCCAGGCAGAAGCCTCATCAACAACGAAACAGCGAATCATCCCTGCAAGGAAAGATCAAATACACAAATTAATGAAAGAGCCAAGTGTGGAATGCATACATTTACCTGCACAACCAATTAAATCTCTTCCGCCACGCTATCAACGACAAAGGCAGCAAGAGATCATTGAACAGCAGCAACTAGTTTCAGCAGAGCAGCTCCGCAAACCACGACAAAAACAACAACAAAGTCTGCCAATGAGTTTCCCTCAGCCAGGGCAACAACGACAAGGGCAGCCGGGGATCATTCAGCAGCAGCCATCAATATCTGCAAATGGAGATAATACACATCTACCACTGACTGAGACAAGTGTGAAGTTCACATACTCACCTGCACAACCAACCCGATCACCTCCGCCACGGCATCACCGGCATAGGCAGCAAGGGTTCAGTGAGCACACTAAGCTACAACAACAAACTCCGACAGGCACCAAGCGCAAGCGATCCCCTCAGTTAGCACAGCAGCAACAACACAGGCATCTTCCAACCACAGACCAGGAGCAGCTCCAAATTGGGCCGCATTCCTTGCAAAGTCCACTACGGCACGCGACATGTGGCCAACGGCAACGGACGCCGCAGCAGTATCCAGTTAGCGAGTGGCGACCCGGACATAACTGGAGGCAACTCGCACATCGAAAGGCACGCCCGCTTGCGAATTCACCAGAGTCCCCTGGAAAGATAAGAATAATTAATTAATTAGTAACTGGTGTTAAAAAAAAAAAAAAAAAAAAAAAAAAAAAAAAAAAACAATGTATCATGTGTAACTTATTTGTAAGAAAATATTGCCAGACTGCAATACACTGCAGTCGATCACTTCCGATGCATGCGATGAATTCTCGTTCATCGCATGCGGAGTTGCCACTTTGTTTTAAGTATCGATATGTACGCTAATTATATTTGAATAAGTTGCTCGATAGTAACGCACAAATAAAATAGGTAAGCTGCCGATTGTCTCATTCGACAGCAAGCCCTCATCGTGTACAATAGTGCACAGCAACCTGAAAAAAAAGCAACCTGAAAAAAAAAACCTGAAAAAGCAACCTGAAAAAACACAGCAACCTGAAAAACCTGAAAAAAAAAAAAAAAAAAAAAAAAAGAATTTTTCAATTCTACTCCGCTGCAAATAATTGCAATAATAGTTATTTCGAATAACTAATCTATTGCAAAATAAGTAATCGTGTGCGTGTTCTATGTCGTTTTGTCCTGACAAAACATATATGTGAACCCGACGTGCGCGAAAAAATTAGCGCGAGACCGCTGCGCTGCATGTACGTACATTAAACTGTACTTGCGGCTCCCAGCCTCTGTGTTAAGTGTAAAAATGCCTAAAAAGCGAAAAAATAGGTACAGCAACCTAGCCTATGAGTGGTCAGATGGAGACTCCGAGATTGCCAATGTGCTATCCCCGGAAAATTCCAACAGCTCAAAAAGTACAGATGCCGAGTGCACCGGCACTGTACCTGGGAACAAAATGGCCCCCAAAACCGACGCCAACACCAATACTAGCAAAATTGGTCAGCAACAACAACATAATGAAGACAGTGCACAGCAACTGCAAAAAACAAAATGGCCGACAGCGTCACCTCATAAAATTGGCGCGCGTGCCATTGATGTAACCTGTGATGTAAGCAACTATGTATACTGTGATGCAACTTGTGATGTCAACCGTGAAAACAATGTGATCATCTATGATTCAGATGACACTGCTAATTCGGAAGTCGTATCGGCCTGGGGCCTCTCACTTTCACCGACTGTATCCTCTCTGGATGCTACAATTGACAAAGCCGTAAATTCAAAACGCGAAAACAAAAACTCGCAACATCAGCAGCAAGTGTATAATTCGGCGCTGAATCTTCCAACAAATATCAATGCGCCAACTGCAGCTTCACTTGCTGCGCCAATACTGGAGCACTCGCCGCCTCAGGGGAGCGCACAACAACAACAACAGGTCAGAAATTTGGTGCCAGGCTTGCCGCCAAATGCAATCTCAGCTGAAGAAACACAGCATCAAATGCCTAAAGCTTCTCCGGGCCATTCGCCTAATGCAAACTCAACACCTACAAACGTACTGTCACTACTAGAACAGTCGCCGACGGAAGCGAGGGCGCTCAATCAACATCAGCAGCAACAATATCAAAGTCAAAACTTGAGGCCAATTGTTCTGTCGAATCTCCTATTAAACTCAACAACCACTGCAATTGCAGCGCCAATTCGGGAACACTCTGTAAGCGAGGTGAATGCCCACCAAGAACAAACACTTAGTCAGATGCTAAATTTAGTGACAAAATCACCGGCTACGCTGTCTAAAACGGCTCTGCCGGCCTCAACAACAACAAGGCCACCAAACCCAAAACGCGCTGCACCGTATAAACATGCAACTGCAAATCAACTTAAACGCAAAGTTACCACGCCAATGCAGCACCACAACTTAAAACGCTCTGCATACTCTTTAAGCGATGCTTCACTAAGGAAAGCTATACATACAAGCGCACGGCCTATTGTCAAGCTATATGACTTTTCGAAATTAAAAACAAGATCGGCAGATAAATCAGCAAAGCCGACTAAGCCAGCAACAACAACTCGACTGAACAACTCTGAGGAATGTATGGACATCAGTGATGAATGCCTGGACCTTGATAGTCTGATGGTAGACAGCAACGACTCAAATGATTCCGGCACCTTTCCCACCATCATGCCTCTCAGCACCGATACACAGCAGAATCAGCAGCAACAACAGCAACAGCAACAACAACAGCCGCAGCCAACTCGGAGTGCCAAAATTCCATCTCTCTTCCTGCCCAACGTCCACGAGATTCAACCTTTGCTGGATAGACTCAATGGGACACCAGGCGTTAGTAAATTCACGACAAAGTGCACGCAGAACGACGGCATTCGAGTTCAGTGCAGCGATATTGCAACTTATAATGCCATACTGGCGACTCTTAACGCTGAGAATACGCACATGCACACCCATCAGCCTCGAAGGGAACGTGGATATAGAGTAATTATACGGAATCTACATCGCACCACTCCCTGTGACTGGCTACGTGCCCAACTAGCACAACTAGGGTATGCGACCAGGTACATCAACGTCTTGAAACATCGCTTCACCGGCAAGACTATGAATATTTTTGAAGTTGAGCTGAAGCCAAGAGCTGACGGCGAGCACGAGAAAATATGCAATCTAAAGGAGCTGGGTAACCAGCACATATCTGTCGAACGCCAACTAAGAAGAACAGACCCAGTGCAGTGCCACCGCTGCCAGGAGTTCGGCCACAGTAAGAATTACTGCCGTAGGCCGTTTGTTTGCTTAAAATGCGCAGGAGGCCACATGACAACTGAGTGTACCAAAGACAGGAACACAGAAGCCAAATGTGCCAACTGCCACGGAAAGCACATAGCCAGCTACAAGGGGTGCCCGGCATTTAAAAACGCGCAGAGCAAGCTTCTAGCAAATCGAGTTCGAGCCACAAGTGGGCGCCAGAAACATCAACAGCAGACCGGACCTGCAGCCAACAAGCAGCCAAACATAGGCAGCTCCTCACCTCCGCAGTGGCAGCAACAACAACAGCACACCGGCATGCAACAGCAACATCATGAACGCCAGACCAGTGAACGCCAACAAGGGGAACAAATGCAGCACCAGCATAGTGAACGCCAGCAACATAAGCAGCAGCTGCAACACCAGCACCAATACAAACAAAATAACAACAATCTTACTCTCACTTACAGTCAAGTTGCACGCAGCAAGGGCCCTTCTGCAGAAGGGCGCAACCCGGCTATGAGGCACCTGCAGAAAGTCCAGCAGCAGCTTCGACTGGAGCAGGAGAAACAGCAGCCAAGCAAGCAGAAGAAGCAACAGCAGCAACTCCATCTCCAGCAACTGACTAGCAGTCCTCGCCTACAGATAGATACGCAACAGCAGCATCAGCAAATACAGCCCAGTCATCGGCAGCAACATCAGCCACAGCAGCGACAGCTAAACAACAGCAGGGAATTCAACCCCACCCCAGGTCAACTGACTCCAGTAAAAAACACAGAGAGGAAAATACGCAACCCGGCAATGTTGCATCTACAAAACCTGCAGCAACAGCTTCGACTCAAGCAGTCACAACACCAGCACGGTGTACAACATCTGCAGCAGCAAGAAGAAGGCCCCCGCATGCATGAACAGCACCACAGTGAGCAACAACAGCAACAAGGACAGCGGCAACAGCATGATGGGCCTCTTATGTACGCACTGGAGCGAAACCTGCGCATTGTTAACGATATGGGTGAAAAGATTGACAAATTGCTAAGCATCTTGCATGCACTTGTTCTGCCCAGAATTAACAACCAGCCCATGGCAGTATTAAATCCACAAGTCTCAGCGCAAGAATATAGCGCTGCAGACCCAACTAATGACTGTCAAATGACTGATGATCATAATCCCAACACTGTCAATGACATGTCAAATGATGGATAGACTACAATCAAACTACCTTCCTGACGGCCAGATCAACATGACTGCAAATATATTAAATTATGATGATGCTAATAATATCAGAGCCACAGAGAATAGCCCCACAGTAGTTGCCGGCCAAGGCGGCGATCAATATGGCGACTCCTTTAAAATCGCCTATTGGAACGCCGCCGGTGTCGGCAACAAGCAATTGGAGCTGGAAATATTCATGCAACGAAACAAAATAGACATCATGATGGTAATTGAAACCCGCATCTCTCCAACAAGAACACTTCAGGTGAATGGATACTACACATACACTTCCTCGCATCCGCATAGTCACAGAAGTGGTGGAGTTGCAACATTAATAAAACACGGGATCAAGCATTCAGCTCTTCAGCCAATAGCAGCATCGTTCCTGCAATGTGCTCCAATTACCGTGACCACTGAAGAAAACAACAGAATAAACACGGTCATTATTGCGCCAATATATTGCCCTCCACAACATACCTGGTCTACAAATCACTTTAAGATGCTATTCAAACACTTCGACAGTCTCATCAAAGGTTCCAGTTTCATCCTTTGCGGCGACTGGAACGCAAAGCATCAGTGGTGGGGCAATACTCGTTCCTGTCGCCGTGGTAGAGCCATAATGGAGTGTATTCATAAATACAATCGCTACAATGTGCTTGCAACAGGAGGTGCAACGCACTTTCCTTACGACAAGAAGAAGAAACCGTCCGCCATTGATTTCGCCGTCTACGGTGGACTGAGTAAAGGATTACTCGTTACTCACTCCACAATCGATTTAGATTCCGACCACCTCCCAATCCACGTTGAACTTGGAGTCAGAGGTCCAATAACTAAAACGCAGTCTTCAAGACGTCGACTTCTGCCAAAAAAAGTAAATCTTAGAAAATTCCAAGAAGATTTAAACCAGCGAGTTCTGCTAAATACAGAAATCAAATCAGGCATCGACATCGAAGATGCGATCGATATACTCACCAATAATATCTACAACGCTGCCAAAGCTGCTACACCTTTACCTCGTCGTCCACACCAACAAGAACACCGGCATCGTCATATAAACTCTGGCAACTATGCTCTAAATAGCCAAACAAAAAAACTAATTCGGCTTAAGCACAAATGCAAGCGCGAATTTATGATCCTGAGAACACCGTGCTTGAAAAAACGATACAATAACGTCCAGAATCGTTTAAAGAAGGCTCTGCGCCTAGCCAACTCTGAGCACATAAACAAA
The DNA here is from genome assembly GCF_003285875.2 of Drosophila novamexicana. Taxonomy (NCBI): domain Eukaryota; kingdom Metazoa; phylum Arthropoda; class Insecta; order Diptera; family Drosophilidae; genus Drosophila; species Drosophila novamexicana. Next base: position 116,727 of record NW_020824947.1, on the reverse strand, counting down.
ATGTTCGATAAAATTGATGCGAACGATCGCTACAAAATGCAGAAGTTGTGGAAAATTACTAAAAACTTTAAACGGCAACCAGAGCCCAACTGGCCGCTCAAAACAAGCCCGGATAGCAACAGCAGCAGCAATAATTGGACAAGGAGCAGCAATGAAAAAGCTGAGGTCTTTGCATCACATCTGGAACAACGATTCAAGCCAATTCTTAGCAACACGGATGAAATGCGAAAAAATATAGCACATGAGTTGGCACAGCAGCAGCAACTAAAATTACAGCAGGAAAGCGGCGCAGCTAGTATTGTTAGTGGTACTAAATCTAACACATTACCATTCCGACCAGTAACCGTAAGCGAGACTATGCTGGTTATAAGCTCTCTAACGTTGAATAAATCACCTGGCCTCGACAACATAGATAACCAGACCATTAAATCGTTGCCACAGAAAGCAATTACTTACCTGGTACTTATTTATAACTGCATCTTCAGACTTGGGCATTTTCCTAAGCAGTGGAAGTGTGCTGCTATCACGATGATCTTGAAGCCTGGCAAAAGCACGGACAGCGTAACATCCTATCGTCCAATAAGCCTTCTGGCGGGTTTCTCGAAGATATTCGAAAGGCTCCTCATGCGCAGACTTTTCGAATGTGATGACTTCGCCAAAGCTGTACCCACCCACCAATTCGGTTTCAGGAAAGAACATGGCACAGAGCAGCAACTTGCTAGAGTAACCCAGTTTATTCTAGACGCGTATGAGAACCGCATGTTCTGCTCTGCAGTATTCATTGACATTAGCGAGGCCTTTGACAGAGTCTGGCATACTGGCCTCCTATGGAAGCTAATCAAGCTGATGCCAATCAAGTTATTCAATGTACTGCAAAGTTATCTCGAAAATCGAACATTCATCGTATGCTGCAATGATGGGACCAAGTCAAAGCTTGGTAAACTTGGTGCCGGAGTACCACAGGGTAGTGTTCTCGGCCCCATCTTGTACACCATATACTCGTCTGATATGCCACTCCCAGCGGATGCACAATACTTTTTCCACAGACACAACGACGACAGTATGCTTCTATCTACTTACGCGGATGACACCATTATAATGAGCAAGGCCGCCACAGCCCAAAGTGCAATCAATATTAACCAAGCGTACCTAAACTGCTTCAATAACTGGGCCAATCGCTGGTGTATAAGCATTAATACCAATAAAACGGCACACGTCATCTATACTGCAAATAGAATTGATCAAATGCATACTTTGCGTCCACCACGTTTGAACGAACAGTCAATTGTTACCAAAACATGCCACCAATATTTGGGATTCCACATGGATCGGAAGCTAAATTGCACAATCCACATCACACAACTTTGTAATCGTCTGCGAGCCACATATAAAAACCTGGAGTGGATGCTTGGATGGGATAGCAAGCTGTCAAACACCTGTAAAGCAGTCATTTATAAACAGCTCATAGTACCAATATGGCAATATGCCTTACCTATTTATGGAGCTTTGGCATCAAATGCGCAGCTAAAACGCCTTGAGGTACTACAGAACATCACTTTACGTAGGATCATGAGAGCCCCCTGGTTTACCAGAAACTAAGCAATCAGAGACACCTATAATATAAAGACAATTGAGGAAACATTTCAGCTTGCTAGTGGCAGGTTTGCCGCCTCACTCAGTATCCATCCGAATGTGGAAGCACGCAAATTAATTCTCCATCCACACGTGCCGCAACGTCTGCAACGGCCGAGATACAAGCAGCAATTAAACCAGCATGTTCTACCACTCCAAAAACGGCTACAGCAGAAACCGCAACAACAACAGCAGACACAGCACGACGGCTTGCCAACGTTGCTGAGGTTGGAGAAAGAGAAGCAGGATGCCTTGCGACTTGCAGACACTTCGCTCACCCGGCAACACCAGCAGTCAAAACCACCAAAGCGGTTCGGTGAATCATTGATAAACTCATTGAGGCGTAGCTACAGGGATGGAGAGATGACGCTAGAGCAGGTCCAGGACATGATCAAAGACCAGCCTTTAGTAATTCAACGTCTAATTCTGCCAGCGCCACCTCCGACTGAGCAACAGAACGAGCCACAACAACAATTGCTCATTGACGATGAAGAGCAGCTTGCCACACGACTAAAGCTCCTCCAGCTGCACATGGAACGCGAACTCGACGAGGCGCCTAATGAAGATACAACAGCGCAACATCACCAATTGTCGGGGTCGACTGAATCACATGCGGATTCAATCCAGCACGAACTCTTCAGGCCACAGCAGATAAGGCAGCAATATACACTAGCAGGCGAGCAAACGCAGCACGAAGTTTGTCAGCAGAAGCGAGCCTTTGAGCTGACCATAGCCATGTTCGGCATGCCTCCAATCTGGCCCCATCAGCCATGGCAACAGCAACAACATAGCCTGCCAATTACTTTTCCTCTGCCAGGACACAAACGACAATGGCAGAAGGGGAACACTGAGCAACAGCATCAGAGCCGGGCTGATAGCCCACCCACAAAAACACAACGAGTTAATTCTGTAAATGAAGGCCAAATATACGGATTATTGACTGAGCCAAGTACAGAATGCACAAAGTCACCTGCAAATCCAATTCGATCGGCCCTGCCACGACATCAACAACAAAGGCAGCACGTAATTATCGAGCGAACAGCTGAGCAGCAGCAGCAGACCCGGGCGGATGGCCCATCATCAGCGTCACAGCGAGTTATTTCTGCAAATGAACACCAAACATATGCACTATTTACCGAGTCAAATACAGAATGCATACATCTACCTGCACAACCATTTCGATCTCTTCCGCCATGGCATCAACGACAAAGGCAGCAAGAGATCATAGAACAGCAACAACTAGTTTCAGCAGAACAGCTCCTCCAGCCATGGCAACAGCAACCACAAAGCCAGCCAGCAAGTTTCTCCCAGTCGGGACAACAGCGACAAGAGCAGCCGGGGAACACTGAGCAGCAGCAGCAGAGCCGGGCTGAAGCTACATCAACAACAACGCGGCCAGCTAATTCTGAAAATGGAAAACAAACTTATGTATTGACTGAGCCAAGTACAGAATGCACAAAGTCACCTGCAAATCCAATTCGATCGGCCCTGCCACGACATCAACAACAATGGCAGCACTTAATTATCGAGCGATCAGCTGAGCAGCAGCAGCAGATCCGGGCGGATGGCCCATCATCAACGTCACAGCGAGTTATTTCTGCAAATGAATATAAAAAATATGCATTATTTACCGAGCCAAGCATAGAATGCATACACTTACCTGTACAATCAATTCAATCTCTTCCGCCATGGCATCTACGACAAAGGCAGCAAGATACCATAGAACAGCAACAACTAGCTTCAGCAGAGCAGCTCCTCCAGCCATGGCAACACCAACAACTAAGCCAACCAGTAAGTTTCTCTCAGTTGGGACAACAACGACAAGAGCAGCCGGGGAACACTGAGCAGCAGCAGCAGAGCCGGGCTGAAGCTACATCAACAACAACGCGGACAGCTAATTCTGAAAATGGAAAACAAATTGATGTATTGACTGAGCCAAGTATAGAATGCTCACAGTTAGCTACAAATCCAATTCGATCGCCCCTGCCACGACGTCAACAACGAAGGCAGCAAGTGATCATCGAGCGAACAACTGAGCAGCAGCAAATTCGGTCTGAAACCAACATGACACAGAAGTGGCCAGATCAGCACTGGGATACCGAGCGAGAAACTCTACAGCAATTGCCTGTTACTCAGCTTAAAAAATCTGGAAACAAATTCATAAAACAGGCTTCATTATCGGTGCCTAATAGTAAATGCACTCACTTACCTGAACAGACAATTCGATTTCCATTTCCACGGCAACGAGTTGGTCAACTTGGGATTTTAGACCAGCAGCAAATCCAGCCCTCAGCTAAACGACGGAGGCAACTTGAACCTGCAGAGCCGCCTTCGACTCACCTAGACCAATTGGCAAAAAAACGTAAGATGAGTGCAAACGAAAATCGACGACCAAGTTGCTCCTTCCTACCAGGACAACAAAGACAAGGGCAGCCGGAGAATATTAAACAGCAGCAGAGCCGGGCGGAAGCCTCATCAACAACAGCGCAGCGAGCTAATTCTGAAAATGGAAAACAAACATATGTATTGACCAAGCCAAGTATAGAATGCACATATTTACCTGCGCTACCAATTCAATCGCCTTTGCCACGGCATCAACGGCAAAAGCTGCAAGAGCAGCTCCTCCAGCCATGGCAACAGCAACATCAAAGCCAGCCAATGAGTTTCCCTCAGCCAGGACAACAACGACAAGAGCACCCGGGGAACACTGAGCAGCAGCAGCAGATCCGGGCGGATGGCCCACCATCAACGTCACAGCGAGTTATTTCTGCAAACGAATATCAAACATATGCATTACTTACCGAGCCAAGTAGAGAGTGCATACACTTACCTGTTCAATCTCTTCCGCCATGGCACCAACGACAAAGGCAGCAAGATATCATTAAACAGCAGCAATTGGCAGAGGGGCTCCTCCATTTATGCCAACAGCAACAACAAAGCCAGCGAATGAGTTTCTCTCTGCCAAGACACAAACGACAAAGGCAGCCGAGGAACACTGAGCAACAGCAACAGAGCCAGGCAGAAGGCCCACCAGCAAAAATGCAGCTAGTTAATTCTGTAAAGGAAGATCAAATACACGAATTATTAAATGAGCCAAGTATAAAATGCACACTGTTACCTGCAAATCCAATTCGGTCGCCCCTGCCACGACGTCAAAAACAAAGGCAGCAAGTGATTACTAAGCGAACAACTGTACGAAGTTTTGCACAGTTGCGGAGTATGGAGCGGCAGCAGCAGAGCCAGGCAGAAGCCTCATCAACAACGAAACAGCGAATCATCCCTGCAAGGAAAGATCAAATACACAAATTAATGAAAGAGCCAAGTGTGGAATGCATACATTTACCTGCACAACCAATTAAATCTCTTCCGCCACGCTATCAACGACAAAGGCAGCAAGAGATCATTGAACAGCAGCAACTAGTTTCAGCAGAGCAGCTCCGCAAACCACGACAAAAACAACAACAAAGTCTGCCAATGAGTTTCCCTCAGCCAGGGCAACAACGACAAGGGCAGCCGGGGATCATTCAGCAGCAGCCATCAATATCTGCAAATGGAGATAATACACATCTACCACTGACTGAGACAAGTGTGAAGTTCACATACTCACCTGCACAACCAACCCGATCACCTCCGCCACGGCATCACCGGCATAGGCAGCAAGGGTTCAGTGAGCACACTAAGCTACAACAACAAACTCCGACAGGCACCAAGCGCAAGCGATCCCCTCAGTTAGCACAGCAGCAACAACACAGGCATCTTCCAACCACAGACCAGGAGCAGCTCCAAATTGGGCCGCATTCCTTGCAAAGTCCACTACGGCACGCGACATGTGGCCAACGGCAACGGACGCCGCAGCAGTATCCAGTTAGCGAGTGGCGACCCGGACATAACTGGAGGCAACTCGCACATCGAAAGGCACGCCCGCTTGCGAATTCACCAGAGTCCCCTGGAAAGATAAGAATAATTAATTAATTAGTAACTGGTGTTAAAAAAAAAAAAAAAAAAAAAAAAAAAAAAAAAAAAAACAATGTATCATGTGTAACTTATTTGTAAGAAAATATTGCCAGACTGCAATACACTGCAGTCGATCACTTCCGATGCATGCGATGAATTCTCGTTCATCGCATGCGGAGTTGCCACTTTGTTTTAAGTATCGATATGTACGCTAATTATATTTGAATAAGTTGCTCGATAGTAACGCACAAATAAAATAGGTAAGCTGCCGATTGTCTCATTCGACAGCAAGCCCTCATCGTGTACAATAGTGCACAGCAACCTGAAAAAAAAGGAAGATCAAATACACGAATTATTAAATGAGCCAAGTATAAAATGCACACTGTTACCTGCAAATCCAATTCGGTCGCCCCTGCCACGACGTCAAAAACAAAGGCAGCAAGTGATTACTAAGCGAACAACTGTACGAAGTTTTGCACAGTTGCGGAGTATGGAGCGGCAGCAGCAGAGCCAGGCAGAAGCCTCATCAACAACGAAACAGCGAATCATCCCTGCAAGGAAAGATCAAATACACAAATTAATGAAAGAGCCAAGTGTGGAATGCATACATTTACCTGCACAACCAATTAAATCTCTTCCGCCACGCTATCAACGACAAAGGCAGCAAGAGATCATTGAACAGCAGCAACTAGTTTCAGCAGAGCAGCTCCGCAAACCACGACAAAAACAACAACAAAGTCTGCCAATGAGTTTCCCTCAGCCAGGGCAACAACGACAAGGGCAGCCGGGGATCATTCAGCAGCAGCCATCAATATCTGCAAATGGAGATAATACACATCTACCACTGACTGAGACAAGTGTGAAGTTCACATACTCACCTGCACAACCAACCCGATCACCTCCGCCACGGCATCACCGGCATAGGCAGCAAGGGTTCAGTGAGCACACTAAGCTACAACAACAAACTCCGACAGGCACCAAGCGCAAGCGATCCCCTCAGTTAGCACAGCAGCAACAACACAGGCATCTTCCAACCACAGACCAGGAGCAGCTCCAAATTGGGCCGCATTCCTTGCAAAGTCCACTACGGCACGCGACATGTGGCCAACGGCAACGGACGCCGCAGCAGTATCCAGTTAGCGAGTGGCGACCCGGACATAACTGGAGGCAACTCGCACATCGAAAGGCACGCCCGCTTGCGAATTCACCAGAGTCCCCTGGAAAGATAAGAATAATTAATTAATTAGTAACTGGTGTTAAAAAAAAAAAAAAAAAAAAAAAAAAAAAAAAAAACAATGTATCATGTGTAACTTATTTGTAAGAAAATATTGCCAGACTGCAATACACTGCAGTCGATCACTTCCGATGCATGCGATGAATTCTCGTTCATCGCATGCGGAGTTGCCACTTTGTTTTAAGTATCGATATGTACGCTAATTATATTTGAATAAGTTGCTCGATAGTAACGCACAAATAAAATAGGTAAGCTGCCGATTGTCTCATTCGACAGCAAGCCCTCATCGTGTACAATAGTGCACAGCAACCTGAAAAAAATGCACACTTGGAGAAGCTTGCAGATGCCAATTCTTTCCCCAAGAATTTTGGATCAACGGCTCACCACAGAAGAAAGGATTTCATACCTGGGAGTGCAAGTCGATAAAAAGCTTCTTTTGAGCAGCCACGTCACCACCATTGTCGCCAGGGTTAGAGACAGGGCCAAAAAGCTGCACTGGCTAATATCAGAAAGGAGCAAGCTACCATTAAAATGCAAAGTATCACTCTACAAGCAGCTCATAGCCCCAATATGGCAGTTCGCACTTCCGGTCTGGGGATCACTTCTATGCGAAGGCCAATTTGAACGGATTCAAGTTGCGCAAAACAAGATATTGCGAACCATTGCTGGAGCACCTTGGTACGTGCGAAACCAAAGCATCCACACTGATCTGAAGGTCGTGCCGGTGGAAAAAATGTATCAGGATGCTTGCTCCAGGTACTGGGCTCGGCTCAGCAACCACAGCAACGATGAAGCCAAAAATATTGCCCTTAAAGCAAGACTCCCACAACGTCACCTAGGTGTCAGAAGAAGATACGCTGAAATGCTTCGGAAGCACCTACCTCTGGGTCGCCTAGCACAGCAGCAGCGGTCACAGCAGGGCCAGCTACCTTCTCATGGGCAGCCACGTCCGCTCCCACGACCACCCAGTCTCAGAGACTACCTTGTATTTGACATACAAGAACTGCTAAGTCAAACAGTGGTGCAGCCCAACTACCTCCAGGATAGACGAAACAGCCCGTCTCATATACAGCTGTGCTCAACTCTCGCTACCACTACAAGGCCAGGAGCTCTCATTCCTCCCAGTCCAGAGACACCAAGCTCGCATCCAAATCCACAGACGCAGCGGGACGTGGCCACCAGTGCGGATCAAGAAGCAGTGTGCAACACCATGTGCACACTTGCTACACTGTTCATGATGGCAGCCAACCTCTATGTACTTGTACCACAGCGAGGGCCTAAGACTAGGACTACTTGCAGGACACGGCAACTCATCCAATTGCGACTGGCTGAAAGGCAGATAAAGCAAAGATTGCGTTACGCTAACGAACCAATCAGATGGCTTCATACAACTCGTTGCCAAAGGGTTGCCTACTTACAGAAATTCAGACTGCGACATCCCATACAATGGAAAAAGGCCTTGATGCTACGTCTCTCAAGCACCCACACCAATGGCATCTGGCGGCAGGATCAACGGTGGTCACGCTGGCGGCTCCAGCTCATCCAGATGCAACGGCTATCAGACTGGGTAGCTTCCAGACAATTGGGGATTTTCCCAATCCTCAAATAATTAATTTGACAGCAATCCCCATGCCAAGGCTGGGAAACTTCACTTGAATTGTATATAACATGTCACTTAATTCATTGTAAGTACTCTAGGTATTAAATGAATAAAAAAAAAAAACAGTCTGGATCCCAGTCCCCACTTCTCTGTCTGTCAACCAGGCATGGAGCTGGGCTCTGGAATCCAGACCGACATTGCGTTTGTTCCCTTGTGTCGAACGGTAAACAAAGGTGCTGCAAACGCTCAGGCCGTCGCGAGTGGAACAGATGCCTCTGTGTCGGCTAGATCTAGCAAGACATCGTCACTTAGAGAAAACTATCTAAAAGCACGACAAGAGGAGACTTGTCAAAAAGTGCAGCGAAAACGTCGTGTCACTGGTGGTGAAAGCCCTAGGACACAGAAGAAAAAAGCCAATGAAGATGAAAATGTTGAAACTGTGTCCTTGGAAGATGAAGATGTGGACGTTGAAGCAATGGACGTTACCCCTCAGCCGATTATAAACCCAAATCCTGAAACAGATGCTGAGGACATCGCTACTATCAATATGAATGCCAGGCCTGAGGGACCACAACATATACCCCCACTTATGCCTACCAATAACTCTAACGCAGAACCCAATGTTCCAGACGTTGCCAGCAATGTTAAGATCAGGCCTGAACCGCTCTACGTGCCTGGACTTAACGGTAATATTGTCCCATTCCTAAAGGACATTGATGACTTAATTGGAGAGGGTAACTACCACACCAAACCGACTTCGGATCGCGGACTTCGTATTCAGTGCAACGACATTAGCTCATACCGCGCACTAGTAAGATTCTTTGAAGAATGTAGTGTTGAGTCCCATACTTACCAACTGAGCAGTGACCGTGGCTTCAGAGTAGTAATTAGACACCTTCACCGAGCTACTCCTAATGACTGGATCAAGCAGAAGCTTAGTGACAAGGGACACAACGTTCGATTTGTAAATGTTATCAAGAAGCGTTTCTCTGGCGAGCCTCTTGATCTCTTTCAAGTTGAGCTTGAGCCTAAAAAGAACAATAACGAAATTTTCGACTTAACAGTCCTGGGAGGCCAGCGAGTCAAAGTCGAAAAGCCAATAAGAAATACGGATGTTGTGCAGTGCCACCGTTGCCAACAGATTGGACACACAAAAAATTACTGTCGCCGCATATTTAGATGCGTAAAGTGCGGACAAGAGCACCCATCAACACTCTGTGAAAAGGCGCCTAGTGCAGAAGCGAAATGTGCTAATTGTAAGGGCCCACATGCTGCTAGTTACAGGGGCTGCATCTTCTTCAAAAACAATGCTAAAAAGAGGGAACCTGCCGTTCTACAAAGAGCCAATAGATTGCTATTTCAGCTTGGAGAACCCACCATTCCAATTAGCTCTGGTAGGCAACAGGGACGACCAAAGCAGCAACCGCTTCGGCCTCCAGTTGTTCAGGGCCAGCAGGCACAACAGCAGCAACCACAGCGGCCCTCTGAGCAGCAGAAGCAGCCGCAGCACAACCCATTCCGTCAGCAAGTGCAACACCAGCAGCCAATGCCTCAAGCTGCAAGCAGCTATGCAGCCGCCCTTAAAACTGGCCTGCCAGATGAGCGCTCCCGAAAGCAGAAGCAGACCGCACAGCGCCAAACAACTCGACAGCAGCCTCAACATGATTCGAGATTGCAGCACAACAATCAGCCGCCTCAGCGCCACCAGCATTATCAGGAGCGAGAAACTCGGCAAGTGATAGCACATCCTGCAGAAGCGCGCCAGCAACACAGGAGCCGCAGCCGCAGCTCACCGCGAACTGCATACCCGCGAGATGACCTCAGCCGAAAACTTGATCAGCTGATCAACATAATGGTTGAACAACAAAGGAGCGCAATTGCCCCTGCCAATAACAGCAACCTGGAAAGTAAAATTGACAGATTAGTTGATCTAATGACGAGTATGATGGCTACCGTAAGCACTCTCATGTCTACCATGGAGCGCGTCAATGGTAACCAAAATGTCTAGCCACGACGCCAACTCCATCACTTCCTCCTCAGAGAGAAATGGGCATAACATATATGCCAGACTCAACACCAACGCCCTTAAAATTGTAGCCTGGAATGCAGCAGGACTACACAATAAACTGGAAGAGATGGAGTTATTTATGCTGCAAAACGAAATCGACATAATGTTAATAGCTGAAAGCTACCTACGGGATGCAGAAACTATTGATATAAGGGGATACCACACTTACCTGGCAAACCACCCATCTAACAACCGCCGTGGAGGTGCAGCCATCCTAGTAAAGCGCACAATCCAACACATAGCGCTCATGCCGACAACCCTGGAGAAAATTCAGTGTGCGCCAGTTGCAATTACACTGCTAAATGGCTCAGTCATTAATGTTGCGGCCATATACTGCCCCCCGCGGGAACATTGGCTGGTTCAAGACTTCAACTACGTATTTAGACAGCTTGGTGCTAAATTTATTGCTGCTGGTGACTGGAATGCCAGAAGTTATTGGTGGGGCAACAGCAGATCAAATCGCAGGGGTAATATACTCCTTGAAAGTGTGCAGCAGCAAAACCTTGACATTCTGGCAACTGGCTCGTCAACGCGCTTTCCAAATAATGCGCGGCAGTCCCCGACAGCCATTGACTTCGCAGTATATAAAGGTGTGCAGTATGGTCTGCTAAAAATAAGCACATCCAATGACTTAGGATCGGATCACCTGCCGCTGCTGATTGAACTACTGAGTAAGCCAGCAGAAGGCGAACCCAAGTGTCATCTTCTTCCAGCAAATGCGAGCATACCCAAATTTCAATTGTGGCTAAACATGCACATCAATTTGAACACTGAGCTTCACTGTGGCGAAGATATTGACGATGCGGTAGACATACTGGAAAATAATATCCACTCTGCAGCGAAATTTGCAACAAACCTAACTCACCAGCCTTACCGAGGGCAACCAAAATATAACTACACAATCAACAGGCGCATTCAACAAATGATTGAGGCCAAGAGGCTGATTAAACGCCACATACAGGCATACCACAACCCGGCTGCTAGGCAAGCACACAACAGATTAGCCAACAACATTAGCCGGGAAATCAAGCATGCCAAGGCGAGAAGACTTGATGAGTTGCTGGAATCTATCGATGCAAGGGATAGATACAGTATGCAAAAGTTATGGCGGCTAACGGGGAACATCAAAAGGCAGCCCGCACCTAATTTACCAGTGAGGAAGCACACTGAGGGAGCTGGGACTTCCCAGTGGTGCAAGACCACCGAAGAAAAAGCCGAAGCCTTTGCGCAGCACCTTGAACAAAGGTTTAGGCCAATGATCACCACGCTGCCCTCTGACAAGAGCCATGTCGAGATGCAAGTATCGCTACCTGTGGCCCAAGGTGAACTCTGCTTCCCTCCAGTCACGCTAGGGGAAGTACAAGCTATAATCAAAATGCTGCAAACAAAAAAGTCTCCGGGGATTGACCGAATCGATAATCGCACGATCAAGGAACTGCCACAGTCAGCTGTACTGTACCTAGTGCTTATTTTTAACGGTATCCTACGCTTTGGACACTTTCCTTGCAAGTGGAAATGTGCCAAAATAACAATGATCCAAAAGCCAGGCAAGCCCTCTGATCAGCTTGGATCATACAGGCCAATAAGCTTGCTCGCTGGCTTTTCAAAAATCTTTGAGCGACTGCTGCTGCGCCGGATGTTCCAATTGGACAACATCATCAATGCAATTCCGAGCCACCAATTCGGTTTCAGACGTGAGCATGCTGCTGAACAACAATTGGGTCGAGTTACGCAGTTTATACTAGAAGCGTACGAGGACAATAAATACTGCTCTGCGGTCTATATGGACATACAGGAGGCGTTTGATCGTGTCTGGCATGACGGACTGCGATTCAAGCTCAAACAGCTATTGCCGGAAGTCCTCTACCGAGTTATGAATAGCTATCTAAGCGAACGCACATTCATTGTGGACTGCTGTGGAGGTACGCATTCCAGCCTAAAAGAAATCTGCGCCGGCGTTCCGCAGGGTAGTGTTTTAGGGCCTGTACTGTACACCCTATACACATCCGACATGCCCCTACCTGCACCGCTACGACACGGCAAACTGATGCTGGCAACTTATGCCGATGACACGGCCATCTTGTCATCGGCAAACTTGCAAGAAGATGCCATTGCCAATTTGGATCTGTTCCTTGCCACCATTACAACATGGACACAAAAGTGGAGCATTAGCATCAACATTACCAAAACCAAGCACATAATGCACACTTGGAGAAGCTTGCAGATGCCAATTCTTTCCCCAAGAATTTTGGATCAACGGCTCACCACAGAAGAAAGGATTTCATACCTGGGAGTGCAAGTCGATAAAAAGCTTCTTTTGAGCAGCCACGTCACCACCATTGTCGCCAGGGTTAGAGACAGGGCCAAAAAGCTGCACTGGCTAATATCAGAAAGGAGCAAGCTACCATTAAAATGCAAAGTATCACTCTACAAGCAGCTCATAGCCCCAATATGGCAGTTCGCACTTCCGGTCTGGGGATCACTTCTATGCGAAGGCCAATTTGAACGGATTCAAGTTGCGCAAAACAAGATATTGCGAACCATTGCTGGAGCACCTTGGTACGTGCGAAACCAAAGCATCCACACTGATCTGAAGGTCGTGCCGGTGGAAAAAATGTATCAGGATGCTTGCTCCAGGTACTGGGCTCGGCTCAGCAACCACAGCAACGATGAAGCCAAAAATATTGCCCTTAAAGCAAGACTCCCACAACGTCACCTAGGTGTCAGAAGAAGATACGCTGAAATGCTTCGGAAGCACCTACCTCTGGGTCGCCTAGCACAGCAGCAGCGGTCACAGCAGGGCCAGCTACCTTCTCATGGGCAGCCACGTCCGCTCCCACGACCACCTAGTCTCAGAGACTACCTTGTATTTGACATACAAGAACTGCTAAGTCAAACAGTGGTGCAGCCCAACTACCTTCAGGATAGACGAAACAGCCCGTCTCATATACAGCTGTGCTCAACTCTCGCTACCACTACAAGGCCAGGAGCTCTCATTCCTCCCAGTTCAGAGACACCAAGCTCGCATCCAAATCCACAGACGCAGCGGGACGTGGCCACCAGTGCGGATCAAGAAGCAGTGTGCAACACCATGTGCACACTTGCTACACTGTTCATGATGGCAGCCAACCTCTATGTACTTGTACCACAGCGAGGGCCTAAGACTAGGACTACTTGCAGGACACGGCAACTCATCCAATTGCGACTGGCTGAAAGGCAGATAAAGCAAAGACTGCGTTACGCTAACGAACCAATCAGATGGCTTCATACAACTCGTTGCCAAAGGGTTGCCTACTTACAGAAATTCAGACTGCGACATCCCATACAATGGAAAAAGGCCTTGATGCTACGTCTCTCAAGCACCCACACCAATGGCATCTGGCGGCAGGATCAACGGTGGTCACGCTGGCGGCTCCAGCTCATCCAGATGCAACGACTATCAGACTGGGTAGCTTCCAGACAATTGGGGATTTTCCCAATCCTCAAATAATTAATTTGACAGCAATCCCCATGCCAAGGCTGGGAAACTTCACTTGAATTGTATATAACATGTCACTTAATTCATTGTAAGTACTCTAGGTATTAAATGAATAAAAAAAAAACAGTCTGGATCCCAGTCCCCACTTCTCTGTCTGTCAACCAGGCATGGAGCTGGGCTCTGGAATCCAGACCGACATTGCGTTTGTTCCCTTGTGTCGAACGGTAAACAACAACGTCACCTAGGTGTCAGAAGAAGATACGCTGAAATGCTTCGGAAGCACCTACCTCTGGGTCGCCTAGCACAGCAGCAGCGGTCACAGCAGGTCCAGCTACCTTCTCATGGGCAGCTACGTCCGCTCCCACGACCACCTAGTCTCAGAGACTACCTTGTATTTGACATACAAGAACTGCTAAGTCAAACAGTGGTGCAGCCCAACTACCTTCAGGATAGACGAAACAGCCCGTCTCATATACAGCTGTGCTCAACTCTCGCTACCACTACAAGGCCAGGAGCTCTCATTCCTCCCAGTTCAGAGACACCAAGCTCGCATCCAAATCCACAGACGCAGCGGGACGTGGCCACCAGTGCGGATCAAGAAGCAGTGTGCAACACCATGTGCACACTTGCTACACTGTTCATGATGGCAGCCAACCTCTATGTACTTGTACCACAGCGAGGGCCTAAGACTAGGACTACTTGCAGGACACGGCAACTCATCCAATTGCGACTGGCTGAAAGGCAGATAAAGCAAAGACTGCGTTACGCTAACGAACCAATCAGATGGCTTCATACAACTCGTTGCCAAAGGGTTGCCTACTTACAGAAATTCAGACTGCGACATCCCATACAATGGAAAAAGGCCTTGATGCTACGTCTCTCAAGCACCCACACCAATGGCATCTGGCGGCAGGATCAACGGTGGTCACGCTGGCGGCTCCAGCTCATCCAGATGCAACGGCTATCAGACTGGGTAGCTTCCAGACAATTGGGGATTTTCCCAATCCTCAAATAATTAATTTGACAGCAATCCCCATGCCAAGGCTGGGAAACTTCACTTGAATTGTATATAACATGTCACTTAATTCATTGTAAGTACTCTAGGTATTAAATGAATAAAAAAAAAAAAACAGTCTGGATCCCAGTCCCCACTTCTCTGTCTGTCAACCAGGCATGGAGCTGGGCTCTGGAATCCAGACCGACATTGCGTTTGTTCCCTTGTGTCGAACGGTAAACAAACAAAGGCATAAATTAAACAATGTCTAAATAAAGCTTTAAATACATACATACCAAGAAGACGATGCACCCACGACGGTAAATTGGGCCAAATACTCATTTGAAGTGAGCGACTGCTTCGGTATCGCTCATACAAACAATTCCTGGTCAAGCTGCGTGGCGTGTGAGAGACGCCACCAGATATTTCCAAATCACGAAGATGATGCGCTGTCCTGCAACCAAAGGCACATAATTAAAAGCAAAAAATTGTTTAAAACACATACTTACCAAGAAGATGACATGCTCCACGACGGCCTGCTGGCTAAATACTCAACCTGGAGTGAGCGACAGCTCCGGCACCGCCCTCTCAAACAAAGTGGGCAACAGCTCAGCAGCTCCTGTTGGGCTCCATCTAGCAATCTGAATCGCTACCGGCCTGCTTCCAGGCCATCCATTACTATTGAGCCGATTGAATGCGTTACTGTGACCGCCAAGCCAACTGACATGCAATTACTGGCAAGCTTCGTGGCGAGTGAGAGACGCCAACGGATGTTTCCAAACCATGACACTAAGTGCTGTCCTGCAAATAAAGACGATGCGCCTATGACGGTCGACTGGGCCCAGTACTCAATTTGAGGTGAGCGATTGCTTCGGTATCGCCCAGTCAAACAATTTCTGGCCAAGCTGCGTGGCGTGTGAGAGACGACGCTGGACGCTTCCAAATCACGACGAAAATGCGCTGTCCTGCAACCAAAGGCACATAAATAAAAGCAAAAATTGTTTTAAAATACATACTCACCAAAAGATGACATGCTCCACGACGGCCTGCTGGTTGAATACCCAACTTGGAGTGGGCGACTGCTCCGGCATCGCCCATACAAACAATTCCTGGTCAAACTGCATGGCGTGTGAGAGACGCCATTAGAAGCTTCCTAACCACAACGATGATGCGCTGTCTTGCAAGCAAAAGCACAAATAAAAAAATTGTTTACATACTTACCAAGAAGATGATACGCCCCACGATGGCCTCCTGGTTAAATACACAATTTGCAGTGAGCGACGGCATCGGCATCGCCCACTCGAACAAAATATGCAACAGCTCAGCAGCTCCTTGTGGGCTCCACCTAGCACCCTGAACTGCAACCGGCCTGTACTGCGGGCCACCCAATGCGTTGCTGCGGCTGCCAAGCCAGCTGACATGCAATACTCAGATAAGATGATCTGCTCCACGACGATCCACTGAGCCAAACCACTAATTGGCATGAGCGACGGTATAGCCCAGCAGCTTCATGTGGGCTCCCCTCACTTCCTGAATTGCCCGAGTGGCCATCCATCATAAGCGTACCTGCCAGCTGAGTGAGATGCATGACGCGCGATAGCCGCCACAGAGGAAGTTACCACGGTTTTCAATAAGACGCAGGTTCCCACGGCGGATTACTGGGCCAAAACTCAGGAAACGCTGCCATTGATGCTGCTCCTAAAGATGAGTAATGCAGGACGATAAATATCGTTGCAAATAAAAATACCAAAAACGCGTTTAGCCGATAAGTTAATACCGACACGCTGTAACAGGGCTGCAAAATGTTTTGCCCACAAATTATAATACTTCTGTTGCCATTTAAATTTAAAATAAGTTGCTATGTTAAAGTAATGAGTTAAATTAAAAATAAAGACACCGTCAGTATCTTTCTGGCGGGCAAGTGGTTAAGATTAAAGAGTGAGAGACGCCAACGGATGTTTCCAAACCATGACACTAAGTGCTGTCCTGCAAATAAAGACGATGCGCCTATGACGGTCGACTGGGCCCAGTACTCAATTTGAGGTGAGCGATTGCTTCGGTATCGCCCAGTCAAACAATTTCTGGCCAAGCTGCGTGGCGTGTGAGAGACGACGCTGGACGCTTCCAAATCACGACGAAAATGCGCTGTCCTGCAACCAAAGGCACATAAATAAAAGCAAAAATTGTTTTAAAATACATACTCACCAAAAGATGACATGCTCCACGACGGCCTGCTGGTTGAATACCCAACTTGGAGTGGGCGACTGCTCCGGCATCGCCCATACAAACAATTCCTGGTCAAACTGCATGGCGTGTGAGAGACGCCATTAGAAGCTTCCTAACCACAACGATGATGCGCTGTCTTGCAAGCAAAAGCACAAATAAAAAAATTGTTTACATACTTACCAAGAAGATGATACGCCCCACGATGGCCTCCTGGTTAAATACACAATTTGCAGTGAGCGACGGCATCGGCATCGCCCACTCGAACAAAATATGCAACAGCTCAGCAGCTCCTTGTGGGCTCCACCTAGCACCCTGAACTGCAACCGGCCTGTACTGCGGGCCACCCAATGCGTTGCTGCGGCTGCCAAGCCAGCTGACATGCAATACTCAGATAAGATGATCTGCTCCACGACGATCCACTGAGCCAAACCACTAATTGGCATGAGCGACGGTATAGCCCAGCAGCTTCATGTGGGCTCCCCTCACTTCCTGAATTGCCCGAGTGGCCATCCATCATAAGCGTACCTGCCAGCTGAGTGAGATGCATGACGCGCGATAGCCGCCACAGAGGAAGTTACCACGGTTTTCAATAAGACGCAGGTTCCCACGGCGGATTACTGGGCCAAAACTCAGGAAACGCTGCCATTGATGCTGCTCCTAAAGATGAGTAATGCAGGACGATAAATATCGTTGCAAATAAAAATACCAAAAACGCGTTTAGCCGATAAGTTAATACCGACACGCTGTAACAGGGCTGCAAAATGTTTTGCCCACAAATTATAATACTTCTGTTGCCATTTAAATTTAAAATAAGTTGCTATGTTAAAGTAATGAGTTAAATTAAAAATAAAGACACCGTCAGTATCTTTCTGGCGGGCAAGTGGTTAAGATTAAAACCAATCAGGTGGCCTATGCCAAATATTCCTAAACAATATTGTTAAATTCCAAATTTTAAACCAATTGTCTCTGTATGCATTATGTACACTAATCTGATGGCCAATGCCATATTCATAAACAATATTGTCAATTCCAAATTCAAATACCAATTGTATTCGAATGCACTAAGTGCACCAGCCTAATGGCCATTACCAAGTCTTCTAATCAATATTGCAAATTCCAAATTTAAATACCAATTGTATTTGTACACATTATGTACACCAGTCTGATGGCCAATGCCATGCTTATAGCTGATATTATAAATTCCAAATTTATATACCAATTCATTTGTGCACATTATGTTCACCAGTCCACTGGCCATTGCCAAGTATTCCTAAACAATATTGTTAAATTCCAAATTTAAATACCAATCATATTTGTACACACTATGTCCACCAGTCTGATGGCCAATGCCATGTTTATAGCCAATATTAAAAATTCCAAACTTATATGCCAATTGCATCAGTGCGCATATACGCGCAAGCATAGTTATCTCCAGAATTAATTACAGGCTCGGCCAATATGAGACATGGCCAATTTACAATAACATAATATCCAGATTCTCTATTTCTTATGCTAACACGCATAAACGTTAAAGTTTAACACTATCAAGTGATCATCGATACATCGATACACTGATCTTGACACGATAATTGTCTCTCTCCGCCTCTAAGCGATATTCTAGAAATCATCATAAGCTGCGAGTTGACACTGCAAAGTTAATGCGAAAGTGAAATTGGCGGGAGCTGAAAATACCATCGTGCGCGAAAAACTTGTAAAACTTATAAAAAAACTCATAAAAACTCTGAAAGTAAAAGCATTAATTGCTAATACAAAGACAAAGTGTGTGAAAATAACGAATTTAGCGATTTAAATAAAAGTAAGTCTCAGGAAAATTTAAGTGTCCATAAAAGTCCCAAATAGCCGGTGTCTGCCTGTGTGTGTATGGCCACAAGTGCCAGTATAAGCAATTAATATTAAATAATTGCAAGTCAAACTTAAATCAAAGCCACACTTAAGTGGAATATTGATCAAATTCTCTCTCTGTCCATAATAATTCCCAAAATAAGTGCGCGCAAAATTAAGTCATAATTAATCCACAATAGTTGAAATCAAATGGTGTCCGTCTACCAAAATAATTCCATATATTGCAATAATAATTAAATCCAGTGAATATATAACCAATTCAAGCTAGTCAAACTCCAGAAATTTCCAAAGGAGTCTCAAAATAGTGCGCGAATAATTATTTCACAATTTGTGAATCTGGCCGATGGGTGTCTGTGAATTATCTGGGGAAATTAATTGAAAGCCTAACATCCAACTTAAATAGTGGAAAGCGCTAAATCAAGTCAGAATTCCATAATTTTCGGGGTAAGTCTCGTACCAAAATTTTATGTCCAAAGAAGTCTCAAGATGGCGTCCACAAAAATTTTACCAGAAGCGTTACTGTACACGCACACTCGCAGCTGTAGACGTCTATGATTTTTGGCGACGGCCTTGCTGGCGCCAGCCCAAGCCGACGCGTATGTACATACATACACATAACCTTGCTTTGAATTCTCTCTTGCTGCCCGGCATTGCCAGGCCGAATTATAAACTCAACCTCATACTACATATATTTATATTTCTATATTTATATACCTATTTTTAAGCCTTTTTACAAATTAATGCATACACCCAAAAGTATGCTTTCAAATTTTGAGAGTTCACCCATGTCCATACACACATAAGTGCAGCTGCGTACGCTTTGATTTTTGGCGGCCACTGCTGACACTTATGCACATACCCACTCAGTTTTCTCAATATTCTTTGCCATTCTCTGCATTACCAAAATAAGAACAGCTATGATGTAGGGTCTCTGGGGGAATTTAGTAGTCCGTCCGTAATTTACTAAATTACTTATCCCAATAAGTAAAGTATTGACTAGTTAAACCTGTCGTGAGTCCAGCAATTAAACCGGACCAGATCAACAGCTCGGCCAATTAGAGACAATATATCACCCAATAACTGCATAGCCAAAGTAAATATGCCTCAAAACCAGCACAAAGTTGCACCAATCACGCCTTCATTTTGATCTGCTCAGCCAACATGAGCCATCACTTTCACAGCCGATTTACATTGTGATCCAAGCAGCCAGTGTAGAAGACACCAGTATAATACCTTTACCTGCTCAACCAAGATGAGCCAAAAAAAGCAACTACAATAAATTTAATGTTGCAAACTAGGCAAATATTTCATCGAAATATCTTACTGCCTGTGACAAATTTGCACAAACTCATTACCAGTTCAACAGCTCCACCACGAGCCAAAAGCAACCAAAACGCTATAATGCCATACTAACACTATTATTAAAACAGCTCAGCCAATTGAGCCAATAACTGCACAACCGAGTTACACTGTGCCAAGCCAGAATAGTAATCTATTTCTCTCACCCAAGATCCAGCAAACCATCGCTTGCAACTGTCCACAATCCCAAATTTGGAATCACCGCATTAATAACCCATAACAACTCCGGGGAATCGCTAAGGACCACCAGTATTTAGATTGTCCTATGGAGCAGCATATATTGCCATCAACGACCAGCAGTAATTTCAAATATGGATATATTTGCCCGCCGCTGATCAGTTTTATGCATGTGTGTAAAATGTACGCACTTTCATACTGTGTCAATACCCAGGGCTCCAACGGTGAACATCTGATGCCAGCCTCTGATTCGACTGTGCCAGTGCCAACCGCCCAAAGGACTCCAATCTTAAACATAAATACAAATAGGTTCCCAAATTGGGAAGATAGTCAGACTAGTATGCTTAAGATTGTTAATTCAAATCCATGTCTCCTAGTGGCCAATGCCAAGCTTTCCAAACAATATGTCAAATTTAAAATTCCAAATTCTAAATCAATTGTATTTTTACTCATACATATACACCAATCAGGTGGCCTATGCCAAATATTCCTAAACAATATTGTTAAATTCCAAATTTTAAACCAATTGTCTCTGTATGCATTATGTACACTAATCTGATGGCCAATGCCATATTCATAAACAATATTGTCAATTCCAAATTCAAATACCAATTGTATTCGAATGCACTAAGTGCACCAACCTAATGGCCATTACCAAGACTTCTAATCAATATTGCAAATTCCAAATTTAAATACCAATTGTATTTGTACACATTATGTACACCAGTCTGATGGCCAATGCCATGCTTATAGCTGATATTATAAATTCCAAATTTATATACCAATTCATTTGTGCACATTATGTTCACCAGTCCACTGGCCATTGCCAAGTATTCCTAAACAATATTGTTAAATTCCAAATTTAAATACCAATCATATTTGTACACACTATGTCCACCAGTCTGATGGCCAATGCCATGTTTATAGCCAATATTAAAAATTCCAAACTTATATGCCAATTGCATCAGTGCGCATATACGCGCAAGCATAGTTATCTCCAGAATTAATTACAGGCTCGACCAATATGAGACATGGCCAATTTACAATAACATAATATCCAGATTCTCTATGCTAACACGCATAAACGTTAAAGTTTAACACTATCAAGTGATCATCGATACATCGATACACTGATCTGGACACGATATTTGTCTCTCTCCGCCTCTAAGCGATATTCTTTAAATCGTCATAAGCTGCGAGTTGTCTCTGCAAAGTAAATGCGAAAGTGAAACTGGCGGGAGCTGAAAATACCATCGTGCGCGAAAAACTTGTAAAACTTATAAAAAACTCATAAAAACTCTGAAAGTAAAAGCATTAATTGCTAATACAAAGACAAAGTGTGTGAAAATAACGAATTTAGCGATTTAAATAAAAGTAAGTCTCAGGAAAATTTAAGTGTCCATAAAAGTCCCAAATAGCCGGTGTCTGCCTGTGTGTGTATGGCCACAAGTGCCAGTATAAGCAATTAATATTAAATAATTGCAAGTCAAATTTAAATCAAAGCCACACTTAAGTGGAATATTGATCAAATTCTCTCTCTGTCCATAATAATTCCCAAAATAAGTGCGCGCAAAATTAAGTCATAATTAATCCACAATAGTTGAAATCAAATGGTGTCCGTCTACCAAAATAATTCCATATATTGCAATAATAATTAAATCCAGTGAATATATAACCAATTCAAGCTAGTCAAACTCCAGAAATTTCCAAAGGAGTCTCAAAATAGTGCGCGAATAATTATTTCACAATTTGTGAATCTGGCCGATGGGTGTCTGTGAATTATCTGGGGAAATTAATTGAAAGCCTAACATCCAACTTAAATAGTGGAAAGCGCTAAATCAAGTCAGAATTCCATAATTTTCGGGGTAAGTCTCGTACCAAAATTTTATGTCCAAAGAAGTCTCAAGATGGCGTCCACAAAAATTTTACCAGAAGCGTTACTGTACACGCACACTCGCAGCTGTAGACGTCTATGATTTTTGGCGACGGCCTTGTTGGCGCCAGCCCAAGCCGACGCGTATGTACATACATACACATAACCTTGCTTTGAATTCTCTCTTGCTGCCCGGCATTGCCAGGCCGAATTATAAACTCAACTTCATACTACATATATTTATATTTCTATATTTATATACCTATTTTTAAGCCTTTTTACAAATTAATGCATACACCCAAAAGTATGCTTTCAAATTTTGAGAGTTCACCCATGTCCATACACACATAAGTGCAGCTGCGTACGCTTTGATTTTTGGCGGCCACTGCTGACACTTATGCACATACCCACTCAGTTTTCTCAATATTCTTTGCCATTCTCTGCATTACCAAAATAAGAACAATTATGATTTAGGGTCTCTGGGGGAATTTAGTAGTCCGTCCGTAATTGACTAAATTACTTATCCCAATAAGTAAAGTATTGACTAGTTAAAACCTGTCGTGAGTCCAGCAATTAAACCGGACCAGATCAACAGCTCGGCCAATTAGAGACAATATATCACCCAATAACTGCATAGCCAAAGTAAATATGCCTCAAAGCCAGCACAAAGTTGCACCAATCACGCCTTCAATTTGATCTGCTCAGCCAACATGAGCCATCACTTTCACAGCCGATTTACATTGTGATCCAAGCAGCCAGTGTAGAAGGCACCAGTATAATACCTCTACCTGCTCCACCAAGATGAGCCAAAAAGCAACTACAATAAATTAATGTTGCAAACTAGGCAAATATTTCATCGAAATATCGTACTGCCTGTGACAAATCTGCACAAACTCATTACCAGTTCAACAGCTCCACCACGAGCCAAAGCAACCAAAATGCCATACAAATGCCATACTAACACTATTATTAAAACAGCTCAGCCAATTGAGCCAATAACTGCACAACCGAGTTACACTGTGCCAAGCCAGAATAGTAATCTATTTCTCTCACCCAAGATCCAGCAAACCATCGCTTGCAACTGTCCACAATCCCAAATTTGGAATCACCGCATTAATAACCCATAACAACTCCGGGGAATCGCTAAGGACCACCAGTATTTAGATTGTCCTATGGAGCAGCATATATCGCCATCAACGACCAGCAGTAATTTCAAATATGGATATATTTGCCCGCCGCTGATCTGTTTTATGCATGTGTGTAAAATGTACGCACTTTCATACTGTGTCAATACCCAGTGCTCCAACGGTGAACATCTGATGCCAGCCTCTGATTCGACTGTGCCAGTGCCAACCGCCCAAAGGACTCCAATCTCTAACATAAATACAAATAGGTTCCCAAATTGGGAAGATAGTCAGACTAGTATGCTTAAGATTGTTAATTCAAATCCATGTCTCCTAGTGGCCAATGCCAAGCTTTCCAAACAATATGTCAAATTTAAAAAATTCCAAATTCTAAATCAACTGTATTTATACTCATGCATATACACCAGTCAGGTGGCCAATGCCATGTTTATAAACAATATTATTAATTCCAAATACCAATTGTAATTGTACGCACTATGTACACCAGTCCGCTGGCCATTGCCAAGTATTCCTAAACAATATTGTTAATTCCAAATTTAAATACCAATTGCCTCTGTATGCATTATGTACACTAATCTGATGGCCAATGCCATATTCATAAACAATATTGTCAATTCCAAATTTAAATACCAATTGTATTCGAATGCACTAAGTGCACCAGCCTACTGGCCATTGCCAAATATTCCTAATCAATATTGTTAAATTCCAAATATTAAACCAATTGTCTTTGTACACATGCATATACACCAGTCAGGTGGCCAATGCCATGTTTATAGCCAATATTGTTAATTCCAAATACCAATTGTAATTGTACGCACTATGTACACCAGTCCGCTGGCCATTGCCAAGTATTCCTAAACAATATTGTTAATTCCAAATTTAAATACCAATTGTCTCTGTATGCATTATGTACACTAATCTGATGGCCAATGCCATATTCATAAACAATATTGTCAATTCCAAATTTAAATACCAATTGTATTCGAATGCACTAAGTGCACCAGCCTACTGGCCATTGCCAAATATTCCTAATCAATATTGTTAAATTCCAAATTATAAATCAATTGTATTTGTACTCATACATATACACCAGTCAGGCGGCCAATGCCATATTCATAAACAATATTGTCAATTCCAAATTCAAATACCAATTGTATTCGAATGCACTAAGTGCACCAGCCTAATGGCCATTACCAAGTCTTCTAATCAATATTGCAAATTCCAAATTTAAATACCAATTGTATTTGTACACATTATGTACACCAGTCTGATGGCCAATGCCATGCTTATAGCTGATATTATAAATTCCAAATTTATATACCAATTCATTTGTGCACATTATGTTCACCAGTCCACTGGCCATTGCCAAGTATTCCTAAACAATATTGTTAAATTCCAAATTTAAATACCAATCATATTTGTACACACTATGTCCACCAGTCTGATGGCCAATGCCATGTTTATAGCCAATATTAAAAATTCCAAACTTATATGCCAATTGCATCAGTGCGCATATACGCGCAAGCATAGTTATCTCCAGAATTAATTACAGGCTCGGCCAATATGAGACATGGCCAATTTACAATAACATAATATCCAGATTCTCTATTTCTTATGCTAACACGCATAAACGTTAAAGTTTAACACTATCAAGTGATCATCGATACATCGATACACTGATCTTGACACGATAATTGTCTCTCTCCGCCTCTAAGCGATATTCTAGAAATCATCATAAGCTGCGAGTTGACACTGCAAAGTTAATGCGAAAGTGAAATTGGCGGGAGCTGAAAATACCATCGTGCGCGAAAAACTTGTAAAACTTATAAAAAACTCATAAAAACTCTGAAAGTAAAAGCATTAATTGCTAATACAAAGACAAAGTGTGTGAAAATAACGAATTTAGCGATTTAAATAAAAGTAAGTCTCAGGAAAATTTAAGTGTCCATAAAAGTCCCAAATAGCCGGTGTCTGCCTGTGTGTGTATGGCCACAAGTGCCAGTATAAGCAATTAATATTAAATAATTGCAAGTCAAACTTAAATCAAAGCCACACTTAAGTGGAATATTGATCAAATTCTCTCTCTGTCCATAATAATTCCCAAAATAAGTGCGCGCAAAATTAAGTCATAATTAATCCACAATAGTTGAAATCAAATGGTGTCCGTCTACCAAAATAATTCCATATATTGCAATAATAATTAAATCCAGTGAATATATAACCAATTCAAGCTAGTCAAACTCCAGAAATTTCCAAAGGAGTCTCAAAATAGTGCGCGAATAATTATTTCACAATTTGTGAATCTGGCCGATGGGTGTCTGTGAATTATCTGGGGAAATTAATTGAAAGCCTAACATCCAACTTAAATAGTGGAAAGCGCTAAATCAAGTCATAATTCCATAATTTTCGGGGTAAGTCTCGTACCAAAATTTTATGTCCAAAGAAGTCTCAAGATGGCGTCCACAAAAATTTTACCAGAAGCGTTACTGTACACGCACACTCGCAGCTGTAGACGTCTATGATTTTTGGCGACGGCCTTGCTGGCGCCAGCCCAAGCCGACGCGTATGTACATACATACACATAACCTTGCTTTGAATTCTCTCTTGCTGCCCGGCATTGCCAGGCCGAATTATAAACTCAACCTCATACTACATATATTTATATTTCTATATTTATATACCTATTTTTAAGCCTTTTTACAAATTAATGCATACACCCAAAAGTATGCTTTCAAATTTTGAGAGTTCACCCATGTCCATACACACATAAGTGCAGCTGCGTACGCTTTGATTTTTGGCGGCCACTGCTGACACTTATGCACATACCCACTCAGTTTTCTCAATATTCTTTGCCATTCTCTGCATTACCAAAATAAGAACAGCTATGATGTAGGGTCTCTGGGGGAATTTAGTAGTCCGTCCGTAATTTACTAAATTACTTATCCCAATAAGTAAAGTATTGACTAGTTAAACCTGTCGTGAGTCCAGCAATTAAACCGGACCAGATCAACAGCTCGGCCAATTAGAGACAATATATCACCCAATAACTGCATAGCCAAAGTAAATATGCCTCAAAACCAGCACAAAGTTGCACCAATCACGCCTTCATTTTGATCTGCTCAGCCAACATGAGCCATCACTTTCACAGCCGATTTACATTGTGATCCAAGCAGCCAGTGTAGAAGACACCAGTATAATACCTTTACCTGCTCAACCAAGATGAGCCAAAAAAAGCAACTACAATAAATTTAATGTTGCAAACTAGGCAAATATTTCATCGAAATATCTTACTGCCTGTGACAAATTTGCACAAACTCATTACCAGTTCAACAGCTCCACCACGAGCCAAAAGCAACCAAAACGCTATAATGCCATACTAACACTATTATTAAAACAGCTCAGCCAATTGAGCCAATAACTGCACAACCGAGTTACACTGTGCCAAGCCAGAATAGTAATCTATTTCTCTCACCCAAGATCCAGCAAACCATCGCTTGCAACTGTCCACAATCCCAAATTTGGAATCACCGCATTAATAACCCATAACAACTCCGG
Source organism: Drosophila novamexicana (assembly GCF_003285875.2). Taxonomy (NCBI): domain Eukaryota; kingdom Metazoa; phylum Arthropoda; class Insecta; order Diptera; family Drosophilidae; genus Drosophila; species Drosophila novamexicana. The sequence goes on along the minus strand of NW_020824947.1, from coordinate 89,569 downwards.
GGAATCGCTAAGGACCACCAGTATTTAGATTGTCCTATGGAGCAGCATATATTGCCATCAACGACCAGCAGTAATTTCAAATATGGATATATTTGCCCGCCGCTGATCAGTTTTATGCATGTGTGTAAAATGTACGCACTTTCATACTGTGTCAATACCCAGTGCTCCAACGGTGAACATCTGATGCCAGCCTCTGATTCGACTGTGCCAGTGCCAACCGCCCAAAGGACTCCAATCTTAAACATAAATACAAATAGGTTCCCAAATTGGGAAGATAGTCAGACTAGTATGCTTAAGATTGTTAATTCAAATCCATGTCTCCTAGTGGCCAATGCCAAGCTTTCCAAACAATATGTCAAATTTAAAATTCCAAATTCTAAATCAATTGTATTTTTACTCATACATATACACCAATCAGGTGGCCTATGCCAAATATTCCTAAACAATATTGTTAAATTCCAAATTTTAAACCAATTGTCTCTGTATGCATTATGTACACTAATCTGATGGCCAATGCCATATTCATAAACAATATTGTCAATTCCAAATTCAAATACCAATTGTATTCGAATGCACTAAGTGCACCAACCTAATGGCCATTACCAAGACTTCTAATCAATATTGCAAATTCCAAATTTAAATACCAATTGTATTTGTACACATTATGTACACCAGTCTGATGGCCAATGCCATGCTTATAGCTGATATTATAAATTCCAAATTTATATACCAATTCATTTGTGCACATTATGTTCACCAGTCCACTGGCCATTGCCAAGTATTCCTAAACAATATTGTTAAATTCCAAATTTAAATACCAATCATATTTGTACACACTATGTCCACCAGTCTGATGGCCAATGCCATGTTTATAGCCAATATTAAAAATTCCAAACTTATATGCCAATTGCATCAGTGCGCATATACGCGCAAGCATAGTTATCTCCAGAATTAATTACAGGCTCGACCAATATGAGACATGGCCAATTTACAATAACATAATATCCAGATTCTCTATGCTAACACGCATAAACGTTAAAGTTTAACACTATCAAGTGATCATCGATACATCGATACACTGATCTGGACACGATATTTGTCTCTCTCCGCCTCTAAGCGATATTCTTTAAATCGTCATAAGCTGCGAGTTGTCTCTGCAAAGTAAATGCGAAAGTGAAACTGGCGGGAGCTGAAAATACCATCGTGCGCGAAAAACTTGTAAAACTTATAAAAAACTCATAAAAACTCTGAAAGTAAAAGCATTAATTGCTAATACAAAGACAAAGTGTGTGAAAATAACGAATTTAGCGATTTAAATAAAAGTAAGTCTCAGGAAAATTTAAGTGTCCATAAAAGTCCCAAATAGCCGGTGTCTGCCTGTGTGTGTATGGCCACAAGTGCCAGTATAAGCAATTAATATTAAATAATTGCAAGTCAAATTTAAATCAAAGCCACACTTAAGTGGAATATTGATCAAATTCTCTCTCTGTCCATAATAATTCCCAAAATAAGTGCGCGCAAAATTAAGTCATAATTAATCCACAATAGTTGAAATCAAATGGTGTCCGTCTACCAAAATAATTCCATATATTGCAATAATAATTAAATCCAGTGAATATATAACCAATTCAAGCTAGTCAAACTCCAGAAATTTCCAAAGGAGTCTCAAAATAGTGCGCGAATAATTATTTCACAATTTGTGAATCTGGCCGATGGGTGTCTGTGAATTATCTGGGGAAATTAATTGAAAGCCTAACATCCAACTTAAATAGTGGAAAGCGCTAAATCAAGTCAGAATTCCATAATTTTCGGGGTAAGTCTCGTACCAAAATTTTATGTCCAAAGAAGTCTCAAGATGGCGTCCACAAAAATTTTACCAGAAGCGTTACTGTACACGCACACTCGCAGCTGTAGACGTCTATGATTTTTGGCGACGGCCTTGCTGGCGCCAGCCCAAGCCGACGCGTATGTACATACATACACATAACCTTGCTTTGAATTCTCTCTTGCTGCCCGGCATTGCCAGGCCGAATTATAAACTCAACTTCATACTACATATATTTATATTTCTATATTTATATACCTATTTTTAAGCCTTTTTACAAATTAATGCATACATCCAAAAGTATGCTTTCAAATTTTGAGAGTTCACCCATGTCCATACACACATAAGTGCAGCTGCGTACGCTTTGATTTTTGGCGGCCACTGCTGACACTTATGCACATACCCACTCAGTTTTCTCAATATTCTTTGCCATTCTCTGCATTACCAAAATAAGAACAGCTATGATTTAGGGTCTCTGTGGGAATTTAGTAGTCCGTCCGAAATTTAATAAGTTACTTATCCCAATAAGTAAAGTATTGACTAGTTAAACCTGTCGTGAGTCCAGCAATTAAAACGGACCAGATCAACAGCTCGGCCAATTAGAGACAATATATCACCCAATAACTGCATAGCCAAAGTAAATATGCCTCAAAGCCTGCACAAAGTTGCACCAATCACGCCTTCATCTTGATCTGCTCAGCCAACATGAGCCATCACTTTCACAGCCGGTTTACATTGTGATCCAAGCAGCCAGTGTAGAAGACACCAGATTAATACCTTTACCTGCTCCACCAAGATGAGCCAAAAAGCAACTTACGTTGCAAGCTAGGCAAATATTTCATCGAAATATCGTACTGCCCGTGACAAATCTGCACAAACTCATTACAAGTTCAACAGCTCCACCACGAGCCAAAGCAACCAAAATGCAACCAAAACACCATACTAACACTATTATTACAACAGCTCAGCCAACAAGAGCCAATAACTGCACAACCGATTTACACTGTGCCAAGCCAGAATAGTAATCTATTTCTCTCACCCAAGATCCAGCAAACCATCGCTTGCAACTGTCCACAATCCCAAATTTGGAATCACCGCATTAATAACCCATAACAACTCCGGGGAATCGCTAAGGACCACCAGTATTTAGATTGTCCTATGGAGCAGCATATATTGCCATCAACGACCAGCAGTAATTTCAAATATGGATATATTTGCCCGCCGCTGATCAGTTTTATGCATGTGTGTAAAATGTACGCACTTTCATACTGTGTCAATACCCAGTGCTCCAACGGTGAACATCTGATGCCAGCCTCTGATTCGACTGTGCCAGTGCCAACCGCCCAAAGGACTCCAATCTTAAACATAAATACAAATAGGTTCCCAAATTGGGAAGATAGTCAGACTAGTATGCTTAAGATTGTTAATTCAAATCCATGTCTCCTAGTGGCCAATGCCAAGCTTTCCAAACAATATGTCAAATTTAAAATTCCAAATTCTAAATCAATTGTATTTTTACTCATACATATACACCAATCAGGTGGCCTATGCCAAATATTCCTAAACAATATTGTTAAATTCCAAATTTTAAACCAATTGTCTCTGTATGCATTATGTACACTAATCTGATGGCCAATGCCATATTCATAAACAATATTGTCAATTCCAAATTCAAATACCAATTGTATTCGAATGCACTAAGTGCACCAACCTAATGGCCATTACCAAGACTTCTAATCAATATTGCAAATTCCAAATTTAAATACCAATTGTATTTGTACACATTATGTACACCAGTCTGATGGCCAATGCCATGCTTATAGCTGATATTATAAATTCCAAATTTATATACCAATTCATTTGTGCACATTATGTTCACCAGTCCACTGGCCATTGCCAAGTATTCCTAAACAATATTGTTAAATTCCAAATTTAAATACCAATCATATTTGTACACACTATGTCCACCAGTCTGATGGCCAATGCCATGTTTATAGCCAATATTAAAAATTCCAAACTTATATGCCAATTGCATCAGTGCGCATATACGCGCAAGCATAGTTATCTCCAGAATTAATTACAGGCTCGACCAATATGAGACATGGCCAATTTACAATAACATAATATCCAGATTCTCTATGCTAACACGCATAAACGTTAAAGTTTAACACTATCAAGTGATCATCGATACATCGATACACTGATCTGGACACGATATTTGTCTCTCTCCGCCTCTAAGCGATATTCTTTAAATCGTCATAAGCTGCGAGTTGTCTCTGCAAAGTAAATGCGAAAGTGAAACTGGCGGGAGCTGAAAATACCATCGTGCGCGAAAAACTTGTAAAACTTATAAAAAACTCATAAAAACTCTGAAAGTAAAAGCATTAATTGCTAATACAAAGACAAAGTGTGTGAAAATAACGAATTTAGCGATTTAAATAAAAGTAAGTCTCAGGAAAATTTAAGTGTCCATAAAAGTCCCAAATAGCCGGTGTCTGCCTGTGTGTGTATGGCCACAAGTGCCAGTATAAGCAATTAATATTAAATAATTGCAAGTCAAACTTAAATCAAAGCCACACTTAAGTGGAATATTGATCAAATTCTCTCTCTGTCCATAATAATTCCCAAAATAAGTGCGCGCAAAATTAAGTCATAATTAATCCACAATAGTTGAAATCAAATGGTGTCCGTCTACCAAAATAATTCCATATATTGCAATAATAATTAAATCCAGTGAATATATAACCAATTCAAGCTAGTCAAACTCCAGAAATTTCCAAAGGAGTCTCAAAATAGTGCGCGAATAATTATTTCACAATTTGTGAATCTGGCCGATGGGTGTCTGTGAATTATCTGGGGAAATTAATTGAAAGCCTAACATCCAACTTAAATAGTGGAAAGCGCTAAATCAAGTCAGAATTCCATAATTTTCGGGGTAAGTCTCGTACCAAAATTTTATGTCCAAAGAAGTCTCAAGATGGCGTCCACAAAAATTTTACCAGAAGCGTTACTGTACACGCACACTCGCAGCTGTAGACGTCTATGATTTTTGGCGACGGCCTTGCTGGCGCCAGCCCAAGCCGACGCGTATGTACATACATACACATAACCTTGCTTTGAATTCTCTCTTGCTGCCCGGCATTGCCAGGCCGAATTATAAACTCAACCTCATACTACATATATTTATATTTCTATATTTATATACCTATTTTTAAGCCTTTTTACAAATTAATGCATACACCCAAAAGTATGCTTTCAAATTTTGAGAGTTCACCCATGTCCATACACACATAAGTGCAGCTGCGTACGCTTTGATTTTTGGCGGCCACTGCTGACACTTATGCACATACCCACTCAGTTTTCTCAATATTCTTTGCCATTCTCTGCATTACCAAAATAAGAACAGCTATGATGTAGGGTCTCTGGGGGAATTTAGTAGTCCGTCCGTAATTTACTAAATTACTTATCCCAATAAGTAAAGTATTGACTAGTTAAACCTGTCGTGAGTCCAGCAATTAAACCGGACCAGATCAACAGCTCGGCCAATTAGAGACAATATATCACCCAATAACTGCATAGCCAAAGTAAATATGCCTCAAAACCAGCACAAAGTTGCACCAATCACGCCTTCATTTTGATCTGCTCAGCCAACATGAGCCATCACTTTCACAGCCGATTTACATTGTGATCCAAGCAGCCAGTGTAGAAGACACCAGTATAATACCTTTACCTGCTCAACCAAGATGAGCCAAAAAAAGCAACTACAATAAATTTAATGTTGCAAACTAGGCAAATATTTCATCGAAATATCTTACTGCCTGTGACAAATTTGCACAAACTCATTACCAGTTCAACAGCTCCACCACGAGCCAAAAGCAACCAAAACGCTATAATGCCATACTAACACTATTATTAAAACAGCTCAGCCAATTGAGCCAATAACTGCACAACCGAGTTACACTGTGCCAAGCCAGAATAGTAATCTATTTCTCTCACCCAAGATCCAGCAAACCATCGCTTGCAACTGTCCACAATCCCAAATTTGGAATCACCGCATTAATAACCCATAACAACTCCGGGGAATCGCTAAGGACCACCAGTATTTAGATTGTCCTATGGAGCAGCATATATTGCCATCAACGACCAGCAGTAATTTCAAATATGGATATATTTGCCCGCCGCTGATCAGTTTTATGCATGTGTGTAAAATGTACGCACTTTCATACTGTGTCAATACCCAGTGCTCCAACGGTGAACATCTGATGCCAGCCTCTGATTCGACTGTGCCAGTGCCAACCGCCCAAAGGACTCCAATCTTAAACATAAATACAAATAGGTTCCCAAATTGGGAAGATAGTCAGACTAGTATGCTTAAGATTGTTAATTCAAATCCATGTCTCCTAGTGGCCAATGCCAAGCTTTCCAAACAATATGTCAAATTTAAAATTCCAAATTCTAAATCAATTGTATTTTTACTCATACATATACACCAATCAGGTGGCCTATGCCAAATATTCCTAAACAATATTGTTAAATTCCAAATTTTAAACCAATTGTCTCTGTATGCATTATGTACACTAATCTGATGGCCAATGCCATATTCATAAACAATATTGTCAATTCCAAATTCAAATACCAATTGTATTCGAATGCACTAAGTGCACCAGCCTAATGGCCATTACCAAGTCTTCTAATCAATATTGCAAATTCCAAATTTAAATACCAATTGTATTTGTACACATTATGTACACCAGTCTGATGGCCAATGCCATGCTTATAGCTGATATTATAAATTCCAAATTTATATACCAATTCATTTGTGCACATTATGTTCACCAGTCCACTGGCCATTGCCAAGTATTCCTAAACAATATTGTTAAATTCCAAATTTAAATACCAATCATATTTGTACACACTATGTCCACCAGTCTGATGGCCAATGCCATGTTTATAGCCAATATTAAAAATTCCAAACTTATATGCCAATTGCATCAGTGCGCATATACGCGCAAGCATAGTTATCTCCAGAATTAATTACAGGCTCGACCAATATGAGACATGGCCAATTTACAATAACATAATATCCAGATTCTCTATGCTAACACGCATAAACGTTAAAGTTTAACACTATCAAGTGATCATCGATACATCGATACACTGATCTGGACACGATATTTGTCTCTCTCCGCCTCTAAGCGATATTCTTTAAATCGTCATAAGCTGCGAGTTGTCTCTGCAAAGTAAATGCGAAAGTGAAACTGGCGGGAGCTGAAAATACCATCGTGCGCGAAAAACTTGTAAAACTTATAAAAAACTCATAAAAACTCTGAAAGTAAAAGCATTAATTGCTAATACAAAGACAAAGTGTGTGAAAATAACGAATTTAGCGATTTAAATAAAAGTAAGTCTCAGGAAAATTTAAGTGTCCATAAAAGTCCCAAATAGCCGGTGTCTGCCTGTGTGTGTATGGCCACAAGTGCCAGTATAAGCAATTAATATTAAATAATTGCAAGTCAAATTTAAATCAAAGCCACACTTAAGTGGAATATTGATCAAATTCTCTCTCTGTCCATAATAATTCCCAAAATAAGTGCGCGCAAAATTAAGTCATAATTAATCCACAATAGTTGAAATCAAATGGTGTCCGTCTACCAAAATAATTCCATATATTGCAATAATAATTAAATCCAGTGAATATATAACCAATTCAAGCTAGTCAAACTCCAGAAATTTCCAAAGGAGTCTCAAAATAGTGCGCGAATAATTATTTCACAATTTGTGAATCTGGCCGATGGGTGTCTGTGAATTATCTGGGGAAATTAATTGAAAGCCTAACATCCAACTTAAATAGTGGAAAGCGCTAAATCAAGTCAGAATTCCATAATTTTCGGGGTAAGTCTCGTACCAAAATTTTATGTCCAAAGAAGTCTCAAGATGGCGTCCACAAAAATTTTACCAGAAGCGTTACTGTACACGCACACTCGCAGCTGTAGACGTCTATGATTTTTGGCGACGGCCTTGCTGGCGCCAGCCCAAGCCGACGCGTATGTACATACATACACATAACCTTGCTTTGAATTCTCTCTTGCTGCCCGGCATTGCCAGGCCGAATTATAAACTCAACTTCATACTACATATATTTATATTTCTATATTTATATACCTATTTTTAAGCCTTTTTACAAATTAATGCATACACCCAAAAGTATGCTTTCAAATTTTGAGAGTTCACCCATGTCCATACACACATAAGTGCAGCTGCGTACGCTTTGATTTTTGGCGGCCACTGCTGACACTTATGCACATACCCACTCAGTTTTCTCAATATTCTTTGCCATTCTCTGCATTACCAAAATAAGAACAGCTATGATTTAGGGTCTCTGTGGGAATTTAGTAGTCCGTCCGAAATTTAATAAGTTACTTATCCCAATAAGTAAAGTATTGACTAGTTAAACCTGTCGTGAGTCCAGCAATTAAAACGGACCAGATCAACAGCTCGGCCAATTAGAGACAATATATCACCCAATAACTGCATAGCCAAAGTAAATATGCCTCAAAGCCTGCACAAAGTTGCACCAATCACGCCTTCATCTTGATCTGCTCAGCCAACATGAGCCATCACTTTCACAGCCGATTTACATTGTGATCCAAGCAGCCAGTGTAGAAGACACCAGTATAATACCTTTACCTGCTCCACCAAGATGAGCCAAAAAGCAACTTACGTTGCAAACTAGGCAAATATTTCATCGAAATATCGTACTGCCAGTGACAAATTTGCACAAACTCATTACCAGTTCAACAGCTCCACCACGAGCCAAAGCAACCAAAACGCTATACAAATGCCATACTAACATCATAATACCAACAGCTCAGCCAACAAGAGCCAATAACTGCACAACCGATTTACACTGTGCCAAGCCAAAATAGTAATCTATTTCTCTCACCCAAGATCCAGCAAACCATCGCTTGCAACTGTCCACAATCCCAAATTTGGAATCACCGCATTAGTAACCCATAACAACTGCGTGGATTTGCTAAGGACTTGATCCAGCAAACCACCGCTTGCAACTGTCCACAATCCCAAATTTGGAATCACCGCATTAGTAACCCATAACAACTCCGGGGAATCGCTAAGGACCACCAGGTTAGTCTAAGTTGGGACTCTTTGCCCAACACTACTTACATTTCATGAACCATTAATCACCTCGTTTGAAAGCATTTAGATTGTCCTATAGAGCAGCATATATTGCCATCAACGACCAGCAGTAATTTCAAATATGGATATATTTGCCCGCCGCTGATCAGTTTTATGCATGTGTGTAAAATGTACGCACTTTCATACTGTGTCAATACCCAGTGCTCCAACGGTGAACATCTGATGCCAGCCTCCGATTCGACTGTGCCAGTGCCAACCGCCCAAAGGACTCCAATCTTAAACATAAATACAAATAGGTTCCCAAATTGGGAAGATAGTCAGACTAGTATGCTTAAGATTGTTAATTCAAATCCATGTCTCCTAGTGGCCAATGCCAAGCTTTCCAAACAATATGTCAAATTTAAAAATTCCAAATTCTAAATCAACTGTATTTATACTCATGCATATACACCAGTCAGGTGGCCAATGCCATGTTTATAAACAATATTATTAATTCCAAATACCAATTGTATTTGTGAGCACTATGTACACCAGTCCGCTGGCCATTGCCAAGTATTCCTAAACAATATTGTTAAATTCCAAAATACCAATTATATTTGTACACACTATGTACACCAGTCTGATGGCCAATGCCAAGTATTCCTAAACAATATTGTTAAATTCCAAATTTAAATACCAATCATATTTGTACACACTATGTCCACCAGTCTGATGGCCAATGCCATGATTATAGCCAATTTTGTTAATTCCAAATACCAATTGTATTCGAATGCACTAAGTGCACCAGCCTAATGGCCATTACCAAGTCTTCTAATCAATATTGCAAATTCCAAATTTAAATACCAATTGTATTTGTAAGCACTATGTGCACCAGTCCGCTGGCCATTGCCAAGTATTCCTAAACAATATTGTTAAATTCCAAATTTATATACCAATTCATTTGTACACATTATGTACATCAGTCTGCTGGCCATAGTTAGTATTCCCAAATAATGTTGTTAAGCTCCAAATTTATATACCAATTCATGTGTACACATTATGTACACCAGTCTGATGGCCAATGCCATGTGTATAGCTGATATTATAAATTCCAAATTTATATACCAATCCATTTGTACACATCATGTACACCAGTCTGCAGGCCATCACCAAGCGTGTGAACATGAGCTGTCAAACCCTAGATTATGAACTAATTGTATTCATACACATATGCGTACACTAATCTCTGGACAAATGCTCACATCAGTCTGTACAAAAATGGGTTTTTATACCGTGAAGTAATTTCCTGTCCATATACCCAAATTAAATAGCCACGTCTCCAAAATTAATTACAAGCCCGGCCAGCATGAGCCATAGTCAACACACAACAATGTTACATTCAGACTTCTTCTTATGCTAACATCTTGCTAGGCGATCATCGATATCTATAGCATAAAGAAGCCCATCAATGCTTGGCACAGCCAAGCGAATTAATTAATAACCCTATATTATAATACTACAACCCTTATATTACAAATTTTTATAATACAATTCTTACACCTAAGTATTTACAATCATATAACCATCTCTGGGTAAAACACCGTGTCCGCTCTTGCGCTGTGCATATAACAATATACAATAAACCCCATAATAAGTGAAAAACAAAACACAGTGACCAATAAATTAACAAATAAATTAAACGCAACCTAACTAAATAATACCAATATTAAAACCTATAACCAAATAAATACAAAACAAAAAACGGAAAATAAACCAAAATAAATTAAAACATCTCAACACACCTCAACGCCTGACCAACCTGTCACACAAATAAATAAAAGCTGCATCCTCCAAAGTCAGATGCCACCTATCCCTTAGCCATTCTCTTGCATCCACCAAGTTAGATGCCAATAAGTACTCAAATACCCATAAAAAGAGACTCACCTGTCCACAAACAAAGACAAATAAGTCTCTCTTTAAACAAATACCACAGCTTATCCAACCAAAGCACTTAGAAACAAACTAAAACTTAAACTAACCAAAAATATATACAAAACCAAAACAACTTACCTGTTAAAATTAGCACAACTTACCTGTAAAAATTAGCACAACTTACCTGTTAAGATTATCACAACTTACCTGTTAAAACTATCACAACTTACCTGTTCATGAACATCAATGATATAACATTATCTTTATACTAATACAAATCTTTACCATCTCTATTCCAATTAAACAGCTCAGCCAACATGAGCGCAACCGGCGACCAAAACACCCCAGCACCATATATAATAGTCCCAAATGTTAAAAACGCGGGTAAACTCATAAGAATGGCAGAAATAGAAGTGGGTGAAACCAGTTTTCACACCACTACCACAAAAAATGACGGCATAAGATTCCAATGCGATACCATGGCAAACCACAAGGACCTATTAACATTCTGCACCAAACTATATAGCAATACATATGTCATAAACAGTCTGCAGGAGCCAAAAAGATACAGAATCATTATAAAAGGGCTCCATCCCACCACAGCCCCAGACTGGATAAAATGCAAGCTTGCAGCACACGGACACACAGTTTTATATGCCAAAAACATAATTGGCCAAACATCACAAGCCCCAACAAATTCTTTTCGAGTCGACCTCGAACACAAAACAAACAACAACGAAATAATGGACATAAACAGAATTGGCACCTACATTGTAAAAATTGAAAAATGCATTCCACACACCATCACCATAAACCAATGCCACAAATGCCAAAAATTCGACCACAAAATTGAAGACTGCAGAAACCGGGAATTCATCTGCTACAAATGCGCAGGTAAACACCACTCAACAGAATGCCCAAAACCCAGACACATCGAGGGCAAATGCGCAAACTGCGGTGGAAACCATATTGCCACTTATAGAGGATGCCCAAGCTATAAGGAAGCGCTCCAAAATTATGAGTCTCCGCCCAACTCACCAAAAACACAGGAAAACAAACCAGAGGACAACACCACTACACACACGTTCTCACTAAGACCCAAAAATATGCCTGCCAGAGAACTCATAGACGCAAAAGCCGTAATGGAATACCTGACAGCAATGCAACTCTACGAACAAAGTGAACGAAAAGAGGAAATCCTGGACAAATACCTTAGTAAAGAAATAAACAAACGAACCAACAACTAACCAACTAAACATCAAAATACACACATAAATAAATTAACAAATACTCAACTGTAACAAATACTTACCTGTAAGAACTAAGAAACAAAATGAAATAATGAATAAATAATGAATAAATAAATATAAATAAGCATCAAAATACACATATAAATAAATTAACAAATACCTAACTCTAACAAATACTTAACTGTAAGAACTTAGAAATAAAATGAAACAATGAATAAATAACTAATAAATAAATACAAATAAACATCAAAATACCCATATAAATAAATTAACAAATACCTAAATATAACAAATACTTACCTGTAAGAACTAAGAAACAAAATGAAATAATGAATAAATAACGAATAAAAAAATATAAATAAACATCAAAATACACATATAAATAAATTAACAAATACCTAACTAACAAATACTTACCTGTAAGAACTAAGAAACAAAATGAAATAATGAATAAATAACGAATAAATAAATATAAATAAACATCAAAATACACATATAAATAAATTAACAAATACCTAACTAACAAATACTTACCTGTAAGAACTAAGAAATAAAAATTAAATAATGAATAAATAACGAATAAATAAATACATATACATATGTATTATAACTTAAAATCAAACCAGTCTTTCCTTTAAGCACACTAGAGCCCACTTCTCTTACAGCATCCACCAACCCGATGCCTACAACCGTTATGCATACTTAACACCAACAAAACAATCATAACTTACCAGTTATTATCTTTCCTATTCTTTTTATTTTTATTTTTTTCTTTCCCCAATCTCTTCTCAAAAAAAAAACAGCTCCAGCCAAAATGAGCAAACAAATAAAAAGGAAATCTACGCCTGCCAAAAATAAGGCCAAAGAAATAACACCCACAAGCTCGCCACCAGAAAAGGCCATCATAATTGCAAACAAGCAAATATGTCCACCAAATTCTGACCAGGCTCAAAAGGTGCTTGAGGAAATTCAACAACAATCCCAAATATATAAAACAATACCAAAATCGACACCAGTCACCAGAAGCCCAGCCACCCTAGGCCTGAACAACGACAACAACAACAATATACCCAAACTAGCAACAACAAACAAAAGTCCAAGTACCAACTCAAACACAGATACAGACTCTGAAGAAGAAGTATCAATAATATCTGATGAAACCAACAACCAAGCAGAATCCAACGAAAATCTGGCCCCAAACGAACAAAAGCCATATCGAGTACTGGTACCAGAAACTAAGGATGCCAATAAACTAATCCAAAAGGCAATAGACACCATTGGAATAGGATCCTTTACCACCAGTGCCAATGCTGGAAAAGGAATAATCTTTGAATGCGAAACAATCAAGAAGCAAAAAGAATTGCTAGAACTCTTTGCAGAACTTAACTGCAATGCTCGCACCCACAACAAAACTGAATCCAAATATAAAATCATTATAAAAGGATTACACTCATCCACACCCCATAATTGGATCATAGAACAACTGGCTGCACTAGGCTACACTGCATGTCATGTAAACAACATAATTGGATATATCTCCAAATCCCCAACTAACTCCTTCAAAGTGGAACTGCTTACAGACCATAATGCTAGCAACAACAACAAGGACATCCTTAAAATCACCACACTAGGAACATACAAAGTTCAAATTGAACAGCCAACTCGCCCCAATAAAATTCAGCAATGCCATAATTGCCAACGCTTCGGACACCTCTATGAAAACTGCAAGTACAAAACCCCCACTTGCTTCAAATGCGCTGGATCTCACCCATCCAGTGAATGCACCAAGCCAAGACATGTAAATGGCAAATGTGCTAACTGTGGAGATAACCATGTTGCTACCTACAAAGGCTGCCCAGTCTATAGGGAGGTATTCAGGAAACACTCCAATAGCTTCACAAAACGAGCCACACAAGCACTAGAATCCCTTAACTGGACCAATGAACCAATATACAGAAACGCTATGACTAGCATTACTTACAACCAGCCAGAAAGGCAGAGCTCACAATACAACCCACTGACAAGACCAAACAGGGACAACATAAGCCCATATGTCCCAACATACCAATACGGTGCCCCTTGGCCAGCACAACTAGGATATAGTGTACCCATCGCTCAAAACTTCATACCAGTGAGCGCAGCAAACCAAACTTATGCCATACAGGAACCTGGAATGGAAAACATAGTGAACCAAAGGAAACACTACCAACAAAACCGGGACCTAAACCAAAACAACAACCAATAACAAAATAAAACCAAAAATAATAACAAATAAACCATAACAAAAAAAAAAAAAAAAAAAAAAAAAAAAAAAAAAGAAGAAAATGAAACAAGCTAAAACATTGCACACAAGGGGATTACTAAAATAAATTGAATAAATAATTACAGTCGTCCCCAATAATCCCAAAACGCACTTATAAATTTTAAATTTTATTTCTATTTTTCTTACAATATTAATTTCAATCTTATTTTTAAAATATTTAATTTCAATTTACAATTTTAATTTTCTTAAACATACATAAATACTCTAATGCAAAATGAAAACGCATTGAAGGATACCCTTCAATAAATTAACCATAATTAATTTAAGCCCACCCCAAAAAATACTTAACAATATTAATATCACACATTTACTATACTTATTACAATACCTTACATTATATTATCTTATACTATATAACAATGTATTACTTACCAGTGATACTTACCCAATACATAAAGAAATAAACAGCTGCCATATAAGCCAAAATTAAAACCAAAAACTTATACACTATACTCAACTGTTAGTAAAATATCCAAACAACCTACCTCAAATATCTTAAATCCTTATCATCCACATACAATACAATCTACTATCAAGAACCCAACTGACACTAAAAACTAATACAAACCGCAATTATAAAATCCACATTTTTCTCTAGCAAACCCTATTACATATATACTCTTCCCCCCCCAAAACAGACAAACCCACAATCTTGGATAGAATCACTAAAACTCAATTCACAAGCACTATGTCCAATAATATACAAACCCATGATCTCAGAATCATCAGCTGGAACTCAGCCGGAATCTTAAACAAAATCTCTGAACTAGAATCACACATTCACGAAAATAGCATTGATATAGTCCTAATATCTGAAACCCATCTAATTGACACGGACATAGATACCATAACAATTGAAGGATACGACCTATACATAGCCAACCATCCAACCAATCGAAGAAGAGGAGGCTCTGCTATTATAGTCAATAGAAAAATTGAGCACATTGCTCTCCCAACAATAATCACACAGGCCATACAATTGACCCCAATCAGTGTCACCCTCAAAGACCAACCGCTAATTAATATAGCTGCCATTTACTGCCCGCCACTAAAGGGCCTTACTTCCAAAGCTTTTGAAACTATATTTAAACTCTTTGAACCAAGATTCATAATAGCCGGTGATTGGAATGCCAAACACCGTTGGTGGGGCAACAATCGTGCCTGTAATCGAGGCAATGAGCTCATAAACTGCATCAGGACACATAGCTACAATATATTAGCCACTGGCTCACCCACTCACTATCCCCATGATCATCGAAAAAGACCCTCAGCCATTGATTTCGCCATTTATTGTGGCATACAACACAATCGTTTACAAATTGAATCCTCATTAGATCTAGACTCAGATCACCTTCCACTTCGTATCCACCTACTAAATAAGCCAATGATTGTATCTCACAAGAAACCAGTTTTAACTCCAAACTCTAATATCAAAAAATTCCATCACTGGCTAAATCAAAGCATTCATCTCAACACTGAGATAACAAGTGGTCAAGACATAAACGATGCAGTTGATATCCTAACCAGAAATATCCATCAAGCCGCTATCTATGCAACAAATTTGCCCCCAAATCTCCCAGCAAATAGCCGTTTTCGTACATACCATACCCCAAATAGACGTATCCAAAATATGCTTATTGTAAAAAGATACTTCAAATACAATCATCTCGTCCTTAGAGACAGCTCAGCCAAAAGACCTCATAAATTAACAGCTAATCGAATCAAAAAAGCACTCCAAGATAGAAAAGCACAACGCCTAGACAGATCACTTCTAGCCATTGATCCTAAGGATCGATATAGTTTACAAAAACTTTGGAAGTTCACCAAGCAAATTAAAAGACAACCAATGCCAAACTTACCCGTAAGGCAACATACAATACAAACCAACACAAATACTCCGGACAAAGAAAGTAGCTGGTGTAAAACTAATATAGAAAAAGCTGAAGCATTTGCTCAGCATCTTGAAACTAGATTCAGACCAAACCTAATAAATAGTCCAGAAGAAAGATCTTTCATTGAAAATCAAATTGCACCCCAGCAAATGCCTAACAACCCCATATTCAAACCAATTACACTAGCTGAAGTTAAAACCCAAATCAAGAAACTCCCAAATAACAAAGCCCCAGGACTAGACAGAATTGACAACTATACAATCAAAGCATTACCAGACTCTGCCTTAATATACCTTATATTAATTTTTAACAACTCACTTCGACTAGGCCATTTTCCACAACAATGGAAAATGGCTGTTGTCACAATGATACCCAAACCGGGTAAGCCGACCGAGCAACTCGCCTCATATAGACCTATTAGCCTACTTTCTGGCCTGTCAAAAATACTAGAAAAACTTCTTCTAAGCCGCATGTTCAAATCCAAAACCTTCATATCCTATATACCAAGTCACCAATTCGGATTTCGCTACGAGCATAGCACTGAGCAACAATTGGCAAGAGTCACCCAATTTATACTCAGAGCTTATGAAAGAAATCAATTCTGTTCAGCTGTCTTTATCGACATACAAGAGGCCTTTGATCGTGTCTGGCATCCAGGACTATTTTTCAAACTCAAACCACTAATACCTCATACGCTATACGCAGTCATTAGACACTATCTTTCAAACAGAACTTTCATGGTTGAATGCCATGAGGGTGCCAGATCGACCCCAAAAACAATTTCGGCCGGAGTGCCACAAGGTAGCGTTTTGGGACCAATTCTGTACACCATCTATACAGCAGACATGCCTACCCCAGATAAAGTCTACACCAATATCCCACGCAACTCAGCATCCTTACTTGCAACCTATGCTGATGACACTGTCGTCATGTTTGCCAACGAATCGGCTATAACAGCCATTGAGCAAGTTAACATAATGCTGGAGACCCTAGAAAAATGGACCAATAAATGGTGTATAAAAATAAATGCCAGCAAAACGGCACACATACTATTCCATCTAAAAGAAAACTATGAACTCATACTACCCATAATTTCACCAAAAATCTTAGGCCAACCCATTATCACCAAAGACTCCCATCCCTATCTGGGTGTAAATTTAGATAAGAAATTAAATTTCTGCAAACATATTGCAGCCCTTACAACCAAACTCAAAGCCAGAAGAGCCCAACTCGACTGGCTGATAAATAACCAAAGCAAACTCACATTAAATTGCAAAACCCTTTTGTATAAACAATTAATAGCCCCAATATGGCATTACGCTCTGCCAGTCTGGGGTGCACTCACAAGTGAAACTCAGATCAATAAAGTCACTACATTTCAAAATATTACCCTACGAACCATCATGAACCCCCCACCACTAACCAGAAATAGCACAATACACAACGACCTTAAGATACGCACAATCGAAGACACATTTGACAAACTTTCTGCCAATTATGCCAAAAGACTTGGCAAACACTCAAACATTGAAGCAAAAAAGCTTGTTGCCACCCCATACGTCCCATTTCGTTTAGCCAGAAGTCGAGCCAGATATATGGATCAACTTAGCAAACACGTTAGACCAATACAACGTACCATAGCCCCATTACCAACAGTCAGAAAACCTGTACAGAATCTCCAACCAGAATATTTTGCCAAACTTCAGAGCAAGAAACATAGCCTACTCCAACAAATCAGTGAGCTACGCGCTAGACTACCATTTGACCCAGACACCACAGAACGATCCTTTACACTCCGCTTTCCAATGAGTGTCAACGAAATGAATAACATCAATCGAGAACTAATCGCTCTCAACAATAAACTCCAAGAAACAGAACGACTACTAGCATCCTTTCCTGCGCAAGCTGAGAGTGCACCCCAGCAGCAACAAAAACCGCTTACACAGCCACAACAAATTTCTGTGCAACCAGCACTTAGCCCCCTAGATGATACACTACCACTAACACTATAATCTAACCAATCTAACCAACAACAATAACCATAAAACTGCATACACCATATAAGTATGCTATGCTTAATCTATATAAACACCAAGCCATACTCACCAGTAACACAGTTAAAACTGCCTAGCCTAATTAACAAATATATGGCAAACTAAAAACCAAAATAAAAACACATCATACTTACCAGTAGCACAATGATAACAAACCAAGAAAACTGCCTAGCCTAGTGGGTCAGCATATAGTGATGAAATATAATGATAAGAGCATCTCACGCTATCACTATCATTATCTCTGACAATGCTGACCCATACCCCCCCTGGCCTGTTCACCAATCAGAACCCCCCCCTAATAGCACTAACAAACAACCAACTGCTCGACCTAAGTGAGCTTAAACAAAACCTAGCCAAGTCATACTGTGAGCCAAATAAAAGTGCCACATATGAATAAGTTGCTTAGACCACAGAAACCAAGCCACACTCACCAAGAAACACATAAATATTAACTGCATACACCAACCACAAATGCCAATCACTAACACAACTAACACAACCAAGACAAGGCACCAATGCTTAGCACAAACAACAAATGCCAAACTCTAAGCCACACTCACCAATGACACTACAGTCCCAACACCCCAACCCGGGAGACTGGCCAAAGAATGCAAATCCAAAAAGAAAAATCCAAAAATACTGCCTAGTCAAATGGATCAGCATAAAGTGAAGAAATATAATGATACAAGCACCTTGTGCTTCACTATCATTAACCCTGATCTTGCTGATCCAAACACCATGGCCAATCCAATTACTCAATTTAAAATAACTAACTCAAACCAAATAACAATTATATAAATATTAACTGCCAAACCAAACAATGGCCAAATAAAGAACAACCAAACACACAACCAAATTACACTGTGTACCATAATCCAATAGTCTATGCAAACATGCAACAAACTTCAAACTGCTGAACAAACTTAACCACCAAAATATCCAGCCATAGCATATTGTGCACTTACAATTCGCACAAACTGCACTCCCAATTCTCAGTGCCAGAATTACCATATGACCAATTCAACTAACAATAATACTAACCCATTAATATGCAAGTCATTCAGTTTGTCAGAATAGAGACTGAGAAGAGACCCTAAAGTGTATGTTCTTAGACAAGCAGACGACAACCAAGTTGCATGTTAACGTTCATACCAGACAAACAAAAACAAACCCAATTTGCTCAATAGCAACAGGAGACCCATACACACCAAAAGTGACCCAAACAACAATCCAATATTCGGATATATCACACCCCTAATAAATCTGCACCGCCTAAATTCCAGTGCCTAGAACAGTCATATCAGACTTCTAAAAACTGCTTAGCTTGGGTACCTGGAGCTCTGTCCTTCCGGACATGTGTAAACCAGGTGAGTGAGCAGTTATAGATTAAAAACAGCACAACAATATCCCAGTGCCTAAACTGCTTTGCTTGGGTGCCTGGAGCTCTGCCCTTCTGGGTATGTGTAAACCAGGTGAGTGAGCAGTGATAAAGAATCAAATCTGCACAACCTCAGTGCCTTAACTGCTTTGCTTGGGTGCCTGGAGCTCTGCCCTTCTGGGTATGTGTAAACCAGGTGAGTGAGCAGTGATAAAGAATCAAATCTGCACAACCTCAGTGCCTTAACTGCTTTGCTTGGGTGCCTGGAGCTCTGCCCTTCTGGGTATGTGTAAACCAGGTGAGTGAGCAGTGACCATGAAACCCCAAGAAAACAATGCTAGCCGGCACAACTCCTATGCCAAACAGCTCAACAAACCTCAAAAACCTGAACTGTCCCACCAGACTTCAAAACTAATCCACAACTAACCACCAACCTGGCGCAAACACTAACCACAACTAACAACCTCAATATGCTCTACACTTCCAAGGCTAGCCACCAAAGCCACAATAGCGTATTGACCAACCACCAATAAAAACAATCCGTGCTTCACCCAGCGCAACAAGCTCCAACCTGAGCAACACCTAAGCGCCAAAAACAAGAGCTATACCTAGCCATAATCTGCAATACCAACAATTGCCTCCCAAGAAAACGACCGATTCCGCGTGGTCCGCTAAGCGGCGCAGTGCGGTAAACTTGTCCAGATCCAGCCATTACACGGATCTGGGCCACCAGCCGTATGTACTGAGTAATAGACCAGTACATACTACAAAAAAAAAAAAAAAAAGAGACTCACCTGTCCACAAACAAAGACAAATAAGTCTCTCTTTAAACAAATACCACAGCTTATCCAACCAAAGCACTTAGAAACAAACTAAAACTTAAACTAACCAAAAATATATACAAAACCAAAACAACTTACCTGTTAAAATTAGCACAACTTACCTGTAAAAATTAGCACAACTTACCTGTTAAGATTATCACAACTTACCTGTTAAAACTATCACAACTTACCTGTTCATGAACATCAATGATATAACATTATCTTTATACTAATACAAATCTTTACCATCTCTATTCCAATTAAACAGCTCAGCCAACATGAGCGCAACCGGCGACCAAAACACCCCAGCACCATATATAATAGTCCCAAATGTTAAAAACGCGGGTAAACTCATAAGAATGGCAGAAATAGAAGTGGGTGAAACCAGTTTTCACACCACTACCACAAAAAATGACGGCATAAGATTCCAATGCGATACCATGGCAAACCACAAGGACCTATTAACATTCTGCACCAAACTATATAGCAATACATATGTCATAAACAGTCTGCAGGAGCCAAAAAGATACAGAATCATTATAAAAGGGCTCCATCCCACCACAGCCCCAGACTGGATAAAATGCAAGCTTGCAGCACACGGACACACAGTTTTATATGCCAAAAACATAATTGGCCAAACATCACAAGCCCCAACAAATTCTTTTCGAGTCGACCTCGAACACAAAACAAACAACAACGAAATAATGGACATAAACAGAATTGGCACCTACATTGTAAAAATTGAAAAATGCATTCCACACACCATCACCATAAACCAATGCCACAAATGCCAAAAATTCGACCACAAAATTGAAGACTGCAGAAACCGGGAATTCATCTGCTACAAATGCGCAGGTAAACACCACTCAACAGAATGCCCAAAACCCAGACACATCGAGGGCAAATGCGCAAACTGCGGTGGAAACCATATTGCCACTTATAGAGGATGCCCAAGCTATAAGGAAGCGCTCCAAAATTATGAGTCTCCGCCCAACTCACCAAAAACACAGGAAAACAAACCAGAGGACAACACCACTACACACACGTTCTCACTAAGACCCAAAAATATGCCTGCCAGAGAACTCATAGACGCAAAAGCCGTAATGGAATACCTGACAGCAATGCAACTCTACGAACAAAGTGAACGAAAAGAGGAAATCCTGGACAAATACCTTAGTAAAGAAATAAACAAACGAACCAACAACTAACCAACTAAACATCAAAATACACACATAAATAAATTAACAAATACTCAACTGTAACAAATACTTACCTGTAAGAACTAAGAAACAAAATGAAATAATGAATAAATAATGAATAAATAAATATAAATAAGCATCAAAATACACATATAAATAAATTAACAAATACCTAACTCTAACAAATACTTAACTGTAAGAACTTAGAAATAAAATGAAACAATGAATAAATAACTAATAAATAAATACAAATAAACATCAAAATACCCATATAAATAAATTAACAAATACCTAAATATAACAAATACTTACCTGTAAGAACTAAGAAACAAAATGAAATAATGAATAAATAACGAATAAAAAAATATAAATAAACATCAAAATACACATATAAATAAATTAACAAATACCTAACTAACAAATACTTACCTGTAAGAACTAAGAAACAAAATGAAATAATGAATAAATAACGAATAAATAAATATAAATAAACATCAAAATACACATATAAATAAATTAACAAATACCTAACTAACAAATACTTACCTGTAAGAACTAAGAAATAAAAATTAAATAATGAATAAATAACGAATAAATAAATACATATACATATGTATATTAACTTAAAATCAAACCAGTCTTTCCTTTAAGCACACTAGAGCCCACTTCTCTTACAGCATCCACCAACCCGATGCCTACAACCGTTATGCATACTTAACACCAACAAAACAATCATAACTTACCAGTTATTATCTTTCCTATTCTTTTTATTTTTATTTTTTTCTTTCCCCAATCTCTTCTCAAAAAAAAAACAGCTCCAGCCAAAATGAGCAAACAAATAAAAAGGAAATCTACGCCTGCCAAAAATAAGGCCAAAGAAATAACACCCACAAGCTCGCCACCAGAAAAGGCCATCATAATTGCAAACAAGCAAATATGTCCACCAAATTCTGACCAGGCTCAAAAGGTGCTTGAGGAAATTCAACAACAATCCCAAATATATAAAACAATACCAAAATCGACACCAGTCACCAGAAGCCCAGCCACCCTAGGCCTGAACAACGACAACAACAACAATATACCCAAACTAGCAACAACAAACAAAAGTCCAAGTACCAACTCAAACACAGATACAGACTCTGAAGAAGAAGTATCAATAATATCTGATGAAACCAACAACCAAGCAGAATCCAACGAAAATCTGGCCCCAAACGAACAAAAGCCATATCGAGTACTGGTACCAGAAACTAAGGATGCCAATAAACTAATCCAAAAGGCAATAGACACCATTGGAATAGGATCCTTTACCACCAGTGCCAATGCTGGAAAAGGAATAATCTTTGAATGCGAAACAATCAAGAAGCAAAAAGAATTGCTAGAACTCTTTGCAGAACTTAACTGCAATGCTCGCACCCACAACAAAACTGAATCCAAATATAAAATCATTATAAAAGGATTACACTCATCCACACCCCATAATTGGATCATAGAACAACTGGCTGCACTAGGCTACACTGCATGTCATGTAAACAACATAATTGGATATATCTCCAAATCCCCAACTAACTCCTTCAAAGTGGAACTGCTTACAGACCATAATGCTAGCAACAACAACAAGGACATCCTTAAAATCACCACACTAGGAACATACAAAGTTCAAATTGAACAGCCAACTCGCCCCAATAAAATTCAGCAATGCCATAATTGCCAACGCTTCGGACACCTCTATGAAAACTGCAAGTACAAAACCCCCACTTGCTTCAAATGCGCTGGATCTCACCCATCCAGTGAATGCACCAAGCCAAGACATGTAAATGGCAAATGTGCTAACTGTGGAGATAACCATGTTGCTACCTACAAAGGCTGCCCAGTCTATAGGGAGGTATTCAGGAAACACTCCAATAGCTTCACAAAACGAGCCACACAAGCACTAGAATCCCTTAACTGGACCAATGAACCAATATACAGAAACGCTATGACTAGCATTACTTACAACCAGCCAGAAAGGCAGAGCTCACAATACAACCCACTGACAAGACCAAACAGGGACAACATAAGCCCATATGTCCCAACATACCAATACGGTGCCCCTTGGCCAGCACAACTAGGATATAGTGTACCCATCGCTCAAAACTTCATACCAGTGAGCGCAGCAAACCAAACTTATGCCATACAGGAACCTGGAATGGAAAACATAGTGAACCAAAGGAAACACTACCAACAAAACCGGGACCTAAACCAAAACAACAACCAATAACAAAATAAAACCAAAAATAATAACAAATAAACCATAACAAAAAAAAAAAAAAAAAAAAAAAAAAAAAAAAAAGAAGAAAATGAAACAAGCTAAAACATTGCACACAAGGGGATTACTAAAATAAATTGAATAAATAATTACAGTCGTCCCCAATAATCCCAAAACGCACTTATAAATTTTAAATTTTATTTCTATTTTTCTTACAATATTAATTTCAATCTTATTTTTAAAATATTTAATTTCAATTTACAATTTTAATTTTCTTAAACATACATAAATACTCTAATGCAAAATGAAAACGCATTGAAGGATACCCTTCAATAAATTAACCATAATTAATTTAAGCCCACCCCAAAAAATACTTAACAATATTAATATCACACATTTACTATACTTATTACAATACCTTACATTATATTATCTTATACTATATAACAATGTATTACTTACCAGTGATACTTACCCAATACATAAAGAAATAAACAGCTGCCATATAAGCCAAAATTAAAACCAAAAACTTATACACTATACTCAACTGTTAGTAAAATATCCAAACAACCTACCTCAAATATCTTAAATCCTTATCATCCACATACAATACAATCTACTATCAAGAACCCAACTGACACTAAAAACTAATACAAACCGCAATTATAAAATCCACATTTTTCTCTAGCAAACCCTATTACATATATACTCTTCCCCCCCCAAAACAGACAAACCCACAATCTTGGATAGAATCACTAAAACTCAATTCACAAGCACTATGTCCAATAATATACAAACCCATGATCTCAGAATCATCAGCTGGAACTCAGCCGGAATCTTAAACAAAATCTCTGAACTAGAATCACACATTCACGAAAATAGCATTGATATAGTCCTAATATCTGAAACCCATCTAATTGACACGGACATAGATACCATAACAATTGAAGGATACGACCTATACATAGCCAACCATCCAACCAATCGAAGAAGAGGAGGCTCTGCTATTATAGTCAATAGAAAAATTGAGCACATTGCTCTCCCAACAATAATCACACAGGCCATACAATTGACCCCAATCAGTGTCACCCTCAAAGACCAACCGCTAATTAATATAGCTGCCATTTACTGCCCGCCACTAAAGGGCCTTACTTCCAAAGCTTTTGAAACTATATTTAAACTCTTTGAACCAAGATTCATAATAGCCGGTGATTGGAATGCCAAACACCGTTGGTGGGGCAACAATCGTGCCTGTAATCGAGGCAATGAGCTCATAAACTGCATCAGGACACATAGCTACAATATATTAGCCACTGGCTCACCCACTCACTATCCCCATGATCATCGAAAAAGACCCTCAGCCATTGATTTCGCCATTTATTGTGGCATACAACACAATCGTTTACAAATTGAATCCTCATTAGATCTAGACTCAGATCACCTTCCACTTCGTATCCACCTACTAAATAAGCCAATGATTGTATCTCACAAGAAACCAGTTTTAACTCCAAACTCTAATATCAAAAAATTCCATCACTGGCTAAATCAAAGCATTCATCTCAACACTGAGATAACAAGTGGTCAAGACATAAACGATGCAGTTGATATCCTAACCAGAAATATCCATCAAGCCGCTATCTATGCAACAAATTTGCCCCCAAATCTCCCAGCAAATAGCCGTTTTCGTACATACCATACCCCAAATAGACGTATCCAAAATATGCTTATTGTAAAAAGATACTTCAAATACAATCATCTCGTCCTTAGAGACAGCTCAGCCAAAAGACCTCATAAATTAACAGCTAATCGAATCAAAAAAGCACTCCAAGATAGAAAAGCACAACGCCTAGACAGATCACTTCTAGCCATTGATCCTAAGGATCGATATAGTTTACAAAAACTTTGGAAGTTCACCAAGCAAATTAAAAGACAACCAATGCCAAACTTACCCGTAAGGCAACATACAATACAAACCAACACAAATACTCCGGACAAAGAAAGTAGCTGGTGTAAAACTAATATAGAAAAAGCTGAAGCATTTGCTCAGCATCTTGAAACTAGATTCAGACCAAACCTAATAAATAGTCCAGAAGAAAGATCTTTCATTGAAAATCAAATTGCACCCCAGCAAATGCCTAACAACCCCATATTCAAACCAATTACACTAGCTGAAGTTAAAACCCAAATCAAGAAACTCCCAAATAACAAAGCCCCAGGACTAGACAGAATTGACAACTATACAATCAAAGCATTACCAGACTCTGCCTTAATATACCTTATATTAATTTTTAACAACTCACTTCGACTAGGCCATTTTCCACAACAATGGAAAATGGCTGTTGTCACAATGATACCCAAACCGGGTAAGCCGACCGAGCAACTCGCCTCATATAGACCTATTAGCCTACTTTCTGGCCTGTCAAAAATACTAGAAAAACTTCTTCTAAGCCGCATGTTCAAATCCAAAACCTTCATATCCTATATACCAAGTCACCAATTCGGATTTCGCTACGAGCATAGCACTGAGCAACAATTGGCAAGAGTCACCCAATTTATACTCAGAGCTTATGAAAGAAATCAATTCTGTTCAGCTGTCTTTATCGACATACAAGAGGCCTTTGATCGTGTCTGGCATCCAGGACTATTTTTCAAACTCAAACCACTAATACCTCATACGCTATACGCAGTCATTAGACACTATCTTTCAAACAGAACTTTCATGGTTGAATGCCATGAGGGTGCCAGATCGACCCCAAAAACAATTTCGGCCGGAGTGCCACAAGGTAGCGTTTTGGGACCAATTCTGTACACCATCTATACAGCAGACATGCCTACCCCAGATAAAGTCTACACCAATATCCCACGCAACTCAGCATCCTTACTTGCAACCTATGCTGATGACACTGTCGTCATGTTTGCCAACGAATCGGCTATAACAGCCATTGAGCAAGTTAACATAATGCTGGAGACCCTAGAAAAATGGACCAATAAATGGTGTATAAAAATAAATGCCAGCAAAACGGCACACATACTATTCCATCTAAAAGAAAACTATGAACTCATACTACCCATAATTTCACCAAAAATCTTAGGCCAACCCATTATCACCAAAGACTCCCATCCCTATCTGGGTGTAAATTTAGATAAGAAATTAAATTTCTGCAAACATATTGCAGCCCTTACAACCAAACTCAAAGCCAGAAGAGCCCAACTCGACTGGCTGATAAATAACCAAAGCAAACTCACATTAAATTGCAAAACCCTTTTGTATAAACAATTAATAGCCCCAATATGGCATTACGCTCTGCCAGTCTGGGGTGCACTCACAAGTGAAACTCAGATCAATAAAGTCACTACATTTCAAAATATTACCCTACGAACCATCATGAACCCCCCACCACTAACCAGAAATAGCACAATACACAACGACCTTAAGATACGCACAATCGAAGACACATTTGACAAACTTTCTGCCAATTATGCCAAAAGACTTGGCAAACACTCAAACATTGAAGCAAAAAAGCTTGTTGCCACCCCATACGTCCCATTTCGTTTAGCCAGAAGTCGAGCCAGATATATGGATCAACTTAGCAAACACGTTAGACCAATACAACGTACCATAGCCCCATTACCAACAGTCAGAAAACCTGTACAGAATCTCCAACCAGAATATTTTGCCAAACTTCAGAGCAAGAAACATAGCCTACTCCAACAAATCAGTGAGCTACGCGCTAGACTACCATTTGACCCAGACACCACAGAACGATCCTTTACACTCCGCTTTCCAATGAGTGTCAACGAAATGAATAACATCAATCGAGAACTAATCGCTCTCAACAATAAACTCCAAGAAACAGAACGACTACTAGCATCCTTTCCTGCGCAAGCTGAGAGTGCACCCCAGCAGCAACAAAAACCGCTTACACAGCCACAACAAATTTCTGTGCAACCAGCACTTAGCCCCCTAGATGATACACTACCACTAACACTATAATCTAACCAATCTAACCAACAACAATAACCATAAAACTGCATACACCATATAAGTATGCTATGCTTAATCTATATAAACACCAAGCCATACTCACCAGTAACACAGTTAAAACTGCCTAGCCTAATTAACAAATATATGGCAAACTAAAAACCAAAATAAAAACACATCATACTTACCAGTAGCACAATGATAACAAACCAAGAAAACTGCCTAGCCTAGTGGGTCAGCATATAGTGATGAAATATAATGATAAGAGCATCTCACGCTATCACTATCATTATCTCTGACAATGCTGACCCATACCCCCCCTGGCCTGTTCACCAATCAGAACCCCCCCCTAATAGCACTAACAAACAACCAACTGCTCGACCTAAGTGAGCTTAAACAAAACCTAGCCAAGTCATACTGTGAGCCAAATAAAAGTGCCACATATGAATAAGTTGCTTAGACCACAGAAACCAAGCCACACTCACCAAGAAACACATAAATATTAACTGCATACACCAACCACAAATGCCAATCACTAACACAACTAACACAACCAAGACAAGGCACCAATGCTTAGCACAAACAACAAATGCCAAACTCTAAGCCACACTCACCAATGACACTACAGTCCCAACACCCCAACCCGGGAGACTGGCCAAAGAATGCAAATCCAAAAAGAAAAATCCAAAAATACTGCCTAGTCAAATGGATCAGCATAAAGTGAAGAAATATAATGATACAAGCACCTTGTGCTTCACTATCATTAACCCTGATCTTGCTGATCCAAACACCATGGCCAATCCAATTACTCAATTTAAAATAACTAACTCAAACCAAATAACAATTATATAAATATTAACTGCCAAACCAAACAATGGCCAAATAAAGAACAACCAAACACACAACCAAATTACACTGTGTACCATAATCCAATAGTCTATGCAAACATGCAACAAACTTCAAACTGCTGAACAAACTTAACCACCAAAATATCCAGCCATAGCATATTGTGCACTTACAATTCGCACAAACTGCACTCCCAATTCTCAGTGCCAGAATTACCATATGACCAATTCAACTAACAATAATACTAACCCATTAATATGCAAGTCATTCAGTTTGTCAGAATAGAGACTGAGAAGAGACCCTAAAGTGTATGTTCTTAGACAAGCAGACGACAACCAAGTTGCATGTTAACGTTCATACCAGACAAACAAAAACAAACCCAATTTGCTCAATAGCAACAGGAGACCCATACACACCAAAAGTGACCCAAACAACAATCCAATATTCGGATATATCACACCCCTAATAAATCTGCACCGCCTAAATTCCAGTGCCTAGAACAGTCATATCAGACTTCTAAAAACTGCTTAGCTTGGGTACCTGGAGCTCTGTCCTTCCGGACATGTGTAAACCAGGTGAGTGAGCAGTTATAGATTAAAAACAGCACAACAATATCCCAGTGCCTAAACTGCTTTGCTTGGGTGCCTGGAGCTCTGCCCTTCTGGGTATGTGTAAACCAGGTGAGTGAGCAGTGATAAAGAATCAAATCTGCACAACCTCAGTGCCTTAACTGCTTTGCTTGGGTGCCTGGAGCTCTGCCCTTCTGGGTATGTGTAAACCAGGTGAGTGAGCAGTGATAAAGAATCAAATCTGCACAACCTCAGTGCCTTAACTGCTTTGCTTGGGTGCCTGGAGCTCTGCCCTTCTGGGTATGTGTAAACCAGGTGAGTGAGCAGTGACCATGAAACCCCAAGAAAACAATGCTAGCCGGCACAACTCCTATGCCAAACAGCTCAACAAACCTCAAAAACCTGAACTGTCCCACCAGACTTCAAAACTAATCCACAACTAACCACCAACCTGGCGCAAACACTAACCACAACTAACAACCTCAATATGCTCTACACTTCCAAGGCTAGCCACCAAAGCCACAATAGCGTATTGACCAACCACCAATAAAAACAATCCGTGCTTCACCCAGCGCAACAAGCTCCAACCTGAGCAACACCTAAGCGCCAAAAACAAGAGCTATACCTAGCCATAATCTGCAATACCAACAATTGCCTCCCAAGAAAACGACCGATTCCGCGTGGTCCGCTAAGCGGCGCAGTGCGGTAAACTTGTCCAGATCCAGCCATTACACGGATCTGGGCCACCAGCCGTATGTACTGAGTAATAGACCAGTACATACTACAAAAAAAAAAAAAAAAAAACCCCCAACAATCCAGCGATTAATCCTACCAGACTATGTGGACGAGAGGCAGCAGAATCATCAAACACAGCATACTCTGCCAATGCAGACTCAACAGGCATCAGTAACGCCACAACAGCAGCTAACGACATCACCTCAGGGGACAGGAAACCTGCAATCGCTGACGCAACCACAGCAGCCGCAACTACAACACACCCAGATAAATACAGCCATCAGCCACGAAACACTCCTGGAGCATGGCCTCCAGAGAGTCCGGTTAACATTGGAACGCGTTCTAAATGAAGACATGGAAGTCGCAAGCTCCCAAGAATAATCTTTGAATGCGAAACAATCAAGAAGCAAAAAGAATTGCTAGAACTCTTTGCAGAACTTAACTGCAATGCTCGCACCCACAACAAAACTGAATCCAAATATAAAATCATTATAAAAGGATTACACTCATCCACACCCCATAATTGGATCATAGAACAACTGGCTGCACTAGGCTACACTGCATGTCATGTAAACAACATAATTGGATATATCTCCAAATCCCCAACTAACTCCTTCAAAGTGGAACTGCTTACAGACCATAATGCTAGCAACAACAACAAGGACATCCTTAAAATCACCACACTAGGAACATACAAAGTTCAAATTGAACAGCCAACTCGCCCCAATAAAATTCAGCAATGCCATAATTGCCAACGCTTCGGACACCTCTATGAAAACTGCAAGTACAAAACCCCCACTTGCTTCAAATGCGCTGGATCTCACCCATCCAGTGAATGCACCAAGCCAAGACATGTAAATGGCAAATGTGCTAACTGTGGAGATAACCATGTTGCTACCTACAAAGGCTGCCCAGTCTATAGGGAGGTATTCAGGAAACACTCCAATAGCTTCACAAAACGAGCCACACAAGCACTAGAATCCCTTAACTGGACCAATGAACCAATATACAGAAACGCTATGACTAGCATTACTTACAACCAGCCAGAAAGGCAGAGCTCACAATACAACCCACTGACAAGACCAAACAGGGACAACATAAGCCCATATGTCCCAACATACCAATACGGTGCCCCTTGGCCAGCACAACTAGGATATAGTGTACCCATCGCTCAAAACTTCATACCAGTGAGCGCAGCAAACCAAACTTATGCCATACAGGAACCTGGAATGGAAAACATAGTGAACCAAAGGAAACACTACCAACAAAACCGGGACCTAAACCAAAACAACAACCAATAACAAAATAAAACCAAAAATAATAACAAATAAACCATAACAAAAAAAAAAAAAAAAAAAAAAAAAAAAAAAAAGAAGAAAATGAAACAAGCTAAAACATTGCACACAAGGGGATTACTAAAATAAATTGAATAAATAATTACAGTCGTCCCCAATAATCCCAAAACGCACTTATAAATTTTAAATTTTATTTCTATTTTTCTTACAATATTAATTTCAATCTTATTTTTAAAATATTTAATTTCAATTTACAATTTTAATTTTCTTAAACATACATAAATACTCTAATGCAAAATGAAAACGCATTGAAGGATACCCTTCAATAAATTAACCATAATTAATTTAAGCCCACCCCAAAAAATACTTAACAATATTAATATCACACATTTACTATACTTATTACAATACCTTACATTATATTATCTTATACTATATAACAATGTATTACTTACCAGTGATACTTACCCAATACATAAAGAAATAAACAGCTGCCATATAAGCCAAAATTAAAACCAAAAACTTATACACTATACTCAACTGTTAGTAAAATATCCAAACAACCTACCTCAAATATCTTAAATCCTTATCATCCACATACAATACAATCTACTATCAAGAACCCAACTGACACTAAAAACTAATACAAACCGCAATTATAAAATCCACATTTTTCTCTAGCAAACCCTATTACATATATACTCTTCCCCCCCCAAAACAGACAAACCCACAATCTTGGATAGAATCACTAAAACTCAATTCACAAGCACTATGTCCAATAATATACAAACCCATGATCTCAGAATCATCAGCTGGAACTCAGCCGGAATCTTAAACAAAATCTCTGAACTAGAATCACACATTCACGAAAATAGCATTGATATAGTCCTAATATCTGAAACCCATCTAATTGACACGGACATAGATACCATAACAATTGAAGGATACGACCTATACATAGCCAACCATCCAACCAATCGAAGAAGAGGAGGCTCTGCTATTATAGTCAATAGAAAAATTGAGCACATTGCTCTCCCAACAATAATCACACAGGCCATACAATTGACCCCAATCAGTGTCACCCTCAAAGACCAACCGCTAATTAATATAGCTGCCATTTACTGCCCGCCACTAAAGGGCCTTACTTCCAAAGCTTTTGAAACTATATTTAAACTCTTTGAACCAAGATTCATAATAGCCGGTGATTGGAATGCCAAACACCGTTGGTGGGGCAACAATCGTGCCTGTAATCGAGGCAATGAGCTCATAAACTGCATCAGGACACATAGCTACAATATATTAGCCACTGGCTCACCCACTCACTATCCCCATGATCATCGAAAAAGACCCTCAGCCATTGATTTCGCCATTTATTGTGGCATACAACACAATCGTTTACAAATTGAATCCTCATTAGATCTAGACTCAGATCACCTTCCACTTCGTATCCACCTACTAAATAAGCCAATGATTGTATCTCACAAGAAACCAGTTTTAACTCCAAACTCTAATATCAAAAAATTCCATCACTGGCTAAATCAAAGCATTCATCTCAACACTGAGATAACAAGTGGTCAAGACATAAACGATGCAGTTGATATCCTAACCAGAAATATCCATCAAGCCGCTATCTATGCAACAAATTTGCCCCCAAATCTCCCAGCAAATAGCCGTTTTCGTACATACCATACCCCAAATAGACGTATCCAAAATATGCTTATTGTAAAAAGATACTTCAAATACAATCATCTCGTCCTTAGAGACAGCTCAGCCAAAAGACCTCATAAATTAACAGCTAATCGAATCAAAAAAGCACTCCAAGATAGAAAAGCACAACGCCTAGACAGATCACTTCTAGCCATTGATCCTAAGGATCGATATAGTTTACAAAAACTTTGGAAGTTCACCAAGCAAATTAAAAGACAACCAATGCCAAACTTACCCGTAAGGCAACATACAATACAAACCAACACAAATACTCCGGACAAAGAAAGTAGCTGGTGTAAAACTAATATAGAAAAAGCTGAAGCATTTGCTCAGCATCTTGAAACTAGATTCAGACCAAACCTAATAAATAGTCCAGAAGAAAGATCTTTCATTGAAAATCAAATTGCACCCCAGCAAATGCCTAACAACCCCATATTCAAACCAATTACACTAGCTGAAGTTAAAACCCAAATCAAGAAACTCCCAAATAACAAAGCCCCAGGACTAGACAGAATTGACAACTATACAATCAAAGCATTACCAGACTCTGCCTTAATATACCTTATATTAATTTTTAACAACTCACTTCGACTAGGCCATTTTCCACAACAATGGAAAATGGCTGTTGTCACAATGATACCCAAACCGGGTAAGCCGACCGAGCAACTCGCCTCATATAGACCTATTAGCCTACTTTCTGGCCTGTCAAAAATACTAGAAAAACTTCTTCTAAGCCGCATGTTCAAATCCAAAACCTTCATATCCTATATACCAAGTCACCAATTCGGATTTCGCTACGAGCATAGCACTGAGCAACAATTGGCAAGAGTCACCCAATTTATACTCAGAGCTTATGAAAGAAATCAATTCTGTTCAGCTGTCTTTATCGACATACAAGAGGCCTTTGATCGTGTCTGGCATCCAGGACTATTTTTCAAACTCAAACCACTAATACCTCATACGCTATACGCAGTCATTAGACACTATCTTTCAAACAGAACTTTCATGGTTGAATGCCATGAGGGTGCCAGATCGACCCCAAAAACAATTTCGGCCGGAGTGCCACAAGGTAGCGTTTTGGGACCAATTCTGTACACCATCTATACAGCAGACATGCCTACCCCAGATAAAGTCTACACCAATATCCCACGCAACTCAGCATCCTTACTTGCAACCTATGCTGATGACACTGTCGTCATGTTTGCCAACGAATCGGCTATAACAGCCATTGAGCAAGTTAACATAATGCTGGAGACCCTAGAAAAATGGACCAATAAATGGTGTATAAAAATAAATGCCAGCAAAACGGCACACATACTATTCCATCTAAAAGAAAACTATGAACTCATACTACCCATAATTTCACCAAAAATCTTAGGCCAACCCATTATCACCAAAGACTCCCATCCCTATCTGGGTGTAAATTTAGATAAGAAATTAAATTTCTGCAAACATATTGCAGCCCTTACAACCAAACTCAAAGCCAGAAGAGCCCAACTCGACTGGCTGATAAATAACCAAAGCAAACTCACATTAAATTGCAAAACCCTTTTGTATAAACAATTAATAGCCCCAATATGGCATTACGCTCTGCCAGTCTGGGGTGCACTCACAAGTGAAACTCAGATCAATAAAGTCACTACATTTCAAAATATTACCCTACGAACCATCATGAACCCCCCACCACTAACCAGAAATAGCACAATACACAACGACCTTAAGATACGCACAATCGAAGACACATTTGACAAACTTTCTGCCAATTATGCCAAAAGACTTGGCAAACACTCAAACATTGAAGCAAAAAAGCTTGTTGCCACCCCATACGTCCCATTTCGTTTAGCCAGAAGTCGAGCCAGATATATGGATCAACTTAGCAAACACGTTAGACCAATACAACGTACCATAGCCCCATTACCAACAGTCAGAAAACCTGTACAGAATCTCCAACCAGAATATTTTGCCAAACTTCAGAGCAAGAAACATAGCCTACTCCAACAAATCAGTGAGCTACGCGCTAGACTACCATTTGACCCAGACACCACAGAACGATCCTTTACACTCCGCTTTCCAATGAGTGTCAACGAAATGAATAACATCAATCGAGAACTAATCGCTCTCAACAATAAACTCCAAGAAACAGAACGACTACTAGCATCCTTTCCTGCGCAAGCTGAGAGTGCACCCCAGCAGCAACAAAAACCGCTTACACAGCCACAACAAATTTCTGTGCAACCAGCACTTAGCCCCCTAGATGATACACTACCACTAACACTATAATCTAACCAATCTAACCAACAACAATAACCATAAAACTGCATACACCATATAAGTATGCTATGCTTAATCTATATAAACACCAAGCCATACTCACCAGTAACACAGTTAAAACTGCCTAGCCTAATTAACAAATATATGGCAAACTAAAAACCAAAATAAAAACACATCATACTTACCAGTAGCACAATGATAACAAACCAAGAAAACTGCCTAGCCTAGTGGGTCAGCATATAGTGATGAAATATAATGATAAGAGCATCTCACGCTATCACTATCATTATCTCTGACAATGCTGACCCATACCCCCCCTGGCCTGTTCACCAATCAGAACCCCCCCCTAATAGCACTAACAAACAACCAACTGCTCGACCTAAGTGAGCTTAAACAAAACCTAGCCAAGTCATACTGTGAGCCAAATAAAAGTGCCACATATGAATAAGTTGCTTAGACCACAGAAACCAAGCCACACTCACCAAGAAACACATAAATATTAACTGCATACACCAACCACAAATGCCAATCACTAACACAACTAACACAACCAAGACAAGGCACCAATGCTTAGCACAAACAACAAATGCCAAACTCTAAGCCACACTCACCAATGACACTACAGTCCCAACACCCCAACCCGGGAGACTGGCCAAAGAATGCAAATCCAAAAAGAAAAATCCAAAAATACTGCCTAGTCAAATGGATCAGCATAAAGTGAAGAAATATAATGATACAAGCACCTTGTGCTTCACTATCATTAACCCTGATCTTGCTGATCCAAACACCATGGCCAATCCAATTACTCAATTTAAAATAACTAACTCAAACCAAATAACAATTATATAAATATTAACTGCCAAACCAAACAATGGCCAAATAAAGAACAACCAAACACACAACCAAATTACACTGTGTACCATAATCCAATAGTCTATGCAAACATGCAACAAACTTCAAACTGCTGAACAAACTTAACCACCAAAATATCCAGCCATAGCATATTGTGCACTTACAATTCGCACAAACTGCACTCCCAATTCTCAGTGCCAGAATTACCATATGACCAATTCAACTAACAATAATACTAACCCATTAATATGCAAGTCATTCAGTTTGTCAGAATAGAGACTGAGAAGAGACCCTAAAGTGTATGTTCTTAGACAAGCAGACGACAACCAAGTTGCATGTTAACGTTCATACCAGACAAACAAAAACAAACCCAATTTGCTCAATAGCAACAGGAGACCCATACACACCAAAAGTGACCCAAACAACAATCCAATATTCGGATATATCACACCCCTAATAAATCTGCACCGCCTAAATTCCAGTGCCTAGAACAGTCATATCAGACTTCTAAAAACTGCTTAGCTTGGGTACCTGGAGCTCTGTCCTTCCGGACATGTGTAAACCAGGTGAGTGAGCAGTTATAGATTAAAAACAGCACAACAATATCCCAGTGCCTAAACTGCTTTGCTTGGGTGCCTGGAGCTCTGCCCTTCTGGGTATGTGTAAACCAGGTGAGTGAGCAGTGATAAAGAATCAAATCTGCACAACCTCAGTGCCTTAACTGCTTTGCTTGGGTGCCTGGAGCTCTGCCCTTCTGGGTATGTGTAAACCAGGTGAGTGAGCAGTGATAAAGAATCAAATCTGCACAACCTCAGTGCCTTAACTGCTTTGCTTGGGTGCCTGGAGCTCTGCCCTTCTGGGTATGTGTAAACCAGGTGAGTGAGCAGTGACCATGAAACCCCAAGAAAACAATGCTAGCCGGCACAACTCCTATGCCAAACAGCTCAACAAACCTCAAAAACCTGAACTGTCCCACCAGACTTCAAAACTAATCCACAACTAACCACCAACCTGGCGCAAACACTAACCACAACTAACAACCTCAATATGCTCTACACTTCCAAGGCTAGCCACCAAAGCCACAATAGCGTATTGACCAACCACCAATAAAAACAATCCGTGCTTCACCCAGCGCAACAAGCTCCAACCTGAGCAACACCTAAGCGCCAAAAACAAGAGCTATACCTAGCCATAATCTGCAATACCAACAATTGCCTCCCAAGAAAACGACCGATTCCGCGTGGTCCGCTAAGCGGCGCAGTGCGGTAAACTTGTCCAGATCCAGCCATTACACGGATCTGGGCCACCAGCCGTATGTACTGAGTAATAGACCAGTACATACTACAAAAAAAAAAAAAAAAAAACCCCCAACAATCCAGCGATTAATCCTACCAGACTATGTGGACGAGAGGCAGCAGAATCATCAAACACAGCATACTCTGCCAATGCAGACTCAACAGGCATCAGTAACGCCACAACAGCAGCTAACGACATCACCTCAGGGGACAGGAAACCTGCAATCGCTGACGCAACCACAGCAGCCGCAACTACAACACACCCAGATAAATACAGCCATCAGCCACGAAACACTCCTGGAGCATGGCCTCCAGAGAGT
This sequence comes from Drosophila novamexicana, assembly GCF_003285875.2. Classification (NCBI taxonomy): domain Eukaryota; kingdom Metazoa; phylum Arthropoda; class Insecta; order Diptera; family Drosophilidae; genus Drosophila; species Drosophila novamexicana. The sequence goes on along the minus strand of NW_020824947.1, from coordinate 51,644 downwards.
CCGGTTAACATTGGAACGCGTTCTAAATGAAGACATGGAAGTCGCAAGCTCCCAAGATGATCTGCTGGGTCAAATAATTAGTTTGGAATGAGCAACGGCATTGGCAGCGTCTACCAAAACAAATATGAAATAGCTCAACTGCTCCTTGTGGGCTCCATCCAACATCCTGACTCATAACGGAACCGATTTAATACTTTGCCGCCAAGTCAGCTGACATGCAATTCCTCGACAAATTGTGGAGTCTGAGAGACGCCAATAGATGTTTCCAAACCACGACACAGAAGTGCTGACCTGCAAACAAAGGCACAAATTAAACACTGTTTAAACAAAGCTTTAAATGCATACACACCAAGAACACGATGCGCCCACGACGGCCAACTGGGCCAAATTCTCAATTTGGAGTGAGCGAGTGCCTCGGCATCGCCCACTCAAACAAAATATGCAACAGCTCAGCAGCTCTTTGTGGGCTCATCCAGCATCCTGAAACGCAAACAGCCTGCTTGCATGCCATCAAGTACAACGGAGCCGATTTAATACGCTGCTGTGACTACCAAGTCGACTGATATGTAAATTCTGGACAAGCTGCGTGGCGTGTGAGAGACGCCACCAGATATTTCCAAATCACGAAGATGATGCGCTGTCCTGCAACCAAAGGCACATAATTAAAAGCAAAAAATTGTTTAAAACACATACTTACCAAGAAGATGACATGCTCCACGACGGCCTGCTGGCTAAATACTCAACCTGGAGTGAGCGACAGCTCCGGCACCGCCCTCTCAAACAAAGTGGGCAACAGCTCAGCAGCTCCTGTTGGGCTCCATCTAGCAATCTGAATCGCTACCGGCCTGCTTCCAGGCCATCCATTACTATTGAGCCGATTGAATGCGTTACTGTGACCGCCAAGCCAACTGACATGCAATTACTGGCAAGCTTCGTGGCGAGTGAGAGACGCCAACGGATGTTTCCAAACCATGACACTAAGTGCTGTCCTGCAAATAAAGACGATGCGCCTATGACGGTCGACTGGGCCCAGTACTCAATTTGAGGTGAGCGATTGCTTCGGTATCGCCCAGTCAAACAATTTCTGGCCAAGCTGCGTGGCGTGTGAGAGACGACGCTGGACGCTTCCAAATCACGACGAAAATGCGCTGTCCTGCAACCAAAGGCACATAAATAAAAGCAAAAATTGTTTTAAAATACATACTTACCAAAAGATAACATGCTCCACGACGGCCTGCTGGTTGAATACCCAACTTGGAGTGGGCGACTGCTCCGGCATCGCCCATACAAACAATTCCTGGTCAAACTGCATGGCGTGTGAGAGACGCCATTAGAAGCTTCCTAACCACAACGATGATGCGCTGTCTTGCAAGCAAAAGCACAAATAAAAAAATTGTTTACATACTTACCAAGAAGATGATACGCCCCACGATGGCCTCCTGGTTAAATACACAATTTGCAGTGAGCGACGGCATCGGCATCGCCCACTCGAACAAAATATGCAACAGCTCAGCAGCTCCTTGTGGGCTCCACCTAGCACCCTGAACTGCAACCGGCCTGTACTGCGGGCCACCCAATGCGTTGCTGCGGCTGCCAAGCCAGCTGACATGCAATACTCAGATAAGATGATCTGCTCCACGACGATCCACTGAGCCAAACCACTAATTGGCATGAGCGACGGTATAGCCCAGCAGCTTCATGTGGGCTCCCCTCACTTCCTGAATTGCCCGAGTGGCCATCCATCATAAGCGTACCTGCCAGCTGAGTGAGATGCATGACGCGCGATAGCCGCCACAGAGGAAGTTACCACTGTTTTCAATAAGACGCAGGTTCCCACGGCGGATTACTGGGCCAAAACTCAGGAAACGCTGCCATTGATGCTGCTCCTAAAGATGAGTAATGCAGGACGATAAATATCGTTGCAAATAAAAATACCAAAAACGCGTTTAGCCGATAAGTTAATACCGACACGCTGTAACAGGGCTGCAAAATGTTTTGCCCACAAATTATAATACTTCTGTTGCCATTTAAATTTAAAATAAGTTGCTATGTTAAAGTAATGAGTTAAATTAAAAATAAAGACACCGTCAGTATCTTTCTGGCGGGCAAGTGGTTAAGATTAAAAAAAAAACCGTGGCTTCAGAGTAGTAATTAGACACCTTCACCGAGCTACTCCTAATGACTGGATCAAGCAGAAGCTTAGTGACAAGGGACACAACGTTCGATTTGTAAATGTTATCAAGAAGCGTTTCTCTGGCGAGCCTCTTGATCTCTTTCAAGTTGAGCTTGAGCCTAAAAAGAACAATAACGAAATTTTCGACTTAACAGTCCTGGGAGGCCAGCGAGTCAAAGTCGAAAAGCCAATAAGAAATACGGATGTTGTGCAGTGCCACCGTTGCCAACAGATTGGACACACAAAAAATTACTGTCGCCGCATATTTAGATGCGTAAAGTGCGGACAAGAGCACCCATCAACACTCTGTGAAAAGGCGCCTAGTGCAGAAGCGAAATGTGCTAATTGTAAGGGCCCACATGCTGCTAGTTACAGGGGCTGCATCTTCTTCAAAAACAATGCTAAAAAGAGGGAACCTGCCGTTCTACAAAGAGCCAATAGATTGCTATTTCAGCTTGGAGAACCCACCATTCCAATTAGCTCTGGTAGGCAACAGGGACGACCAAAGCAGCAACCGCTTCGGCCTCCAGTTGTTCAGGGCCAGCAGGCACAACAGCAGCAACCACAGCGGCCCTCTGAGCAGCAGAAGCAGCCGCAGCACAACCCATTCCGTCAGCAAGTGCAACACCAGCAGCCAATGCCTCAAGCTGCAAGCAGCTATGCAGCCGCCCTTAAAACTGGCCTGCCAGATGAGCGCTCCCGAAAGCAGAAGCAGACCGCACAGCGCCAAACAACTCGACAGCAGCCTCAACATGATTCGAGATTGCAGCACAACAATCAGCCGCCTCAGCGCCACCAGCATTATCAGGAGCGAGAAACTCGGCAAGTGATAGCACATCCTGCAGAAGCGCGCCAGCAACACAGGAGCCGCAGCCGCAGCTCACCGCGAACTGCATACCCGCGAGATGACCTCAGCCGAAAACTTGATCAGCTGATCAACATAATGGTTGAACAACAAAGGAGCGCAATTGCCCCTGCCAATAACAGCAACCTGGAAAGTAAAATTGACAGATTAGTTGATCTAATGACGAGTATGATGGCTACCGTAAGCACTCTCATGTCTACCATGGAGCGCGTCAATGGTAACCAAAATGTCTAGCCACGACGCCAACTCCATCACTTCCTCCTCAGAGAGAAATGGGCATAACATATATGCCAGACTCAACACCAACGCCCTTAAAATTGTAGCCTGGAATGCAGCAGGACTACACAATAAACTGGAAGAGATGGAGTTATTTATGCTGCAAAACGAAATCGACATAATGTTAATAGCTGAAAGCTACCTACGGGATGCAGAAACTATTGATATAAGGGGATACCACACTTACCTGGCAAACCACCCATCTAACAACCGCCGTGGAGGTGCAGCCATCCTAGTAAAGCGCACAATCCAACACATAGCGCTCATGCCGACAACCCTGGAGAAAATTCAGTGTGCGCCAGTTGCAATTACACTGCTAAATGGCTCAGTCATTAATGTTGCGGCCATATACTGCCCCCCGCGGGAACATTGGCTGGTTCAAGACTTCAACTACGTATTTAGACAGCTTGGTGCTAAATTTATTGCTGCTGGTGACTGGAATGCCAGAAGTTATTGGTGGGGCAACAGCAGATCAAATCGCAGGGGTAATATACTCCTTGAAAGTGTGCAGCAGCAAAACCTTGACATTCTGGCAACTGGCTCGTCAACGCGCTTTCCAAATAATGCGCGGCAGTCCCCGACAGCCATTGACTTCGCAGTATATAAAGGTGTGCAGTATGGTCTGCTAAAAATAAGCACATCCAATGACTTAGGATCGGATCACCTGCCGCTGCTGATTGAACTACTGAGTAAGCCAGCAGAAGGCGAACCCAAGTGTCATCTTCTTCCAGCAAATGCGAGCATACCCAAATTTCAATTGTGGCTAAACATGCACATCAATTTGAACACTGAGCTTCACTGTGGCGAAGATATTGACGATGCGGTAGACATACTGGAAAATAATATCCACTCTGCAGCGAAATTTGCAACAAACCTAACTCACCAGCCTTACCGAGGGCAACCAAAATATAACTACACAATCAACAGGCGCATTCAACAAATGATTGAGGCCAAGAGGCTGATTAAACGCCACATACAGGCATACCACAACCCGGCTGCTAGGCAAGCACACAACAGATTAGCCAACAACATTAGCCGGGAAATCAAGCATGCCAAGGCGAGAAGACTTGATGAGTTGCTGGAATCTATCGATGCAAGGGATAGATACAGTATGCAAAAGTTATGGCGGCTAACGGGGAACATCAAAAGGCAGCCCGCACCTAATTTACCAGTGAGGAAGCACACTGAGGGAGCTGGGACTTCCCAGTGGTGCAAGACCACCGAAGAAAAAGCCGAAGCCTTTGCGCAGCACCTTGAACAAAGGTTTAGGCCAATGATCACCACGCTGCCCTCTGACAAGAGCCATGTCGAGATGCAAGTATCGCTACCTGTGGCCCAAGGTGAACTCTGCTTCCCTCCAGTCACGCTAGGGGAAGTACAAGCTATAATCAAAATGCTGCAAACAAAAAAGTCTCCGGGGATTGACCGAATCGATAATCGCACGATCAAGGAACTGCCACAGTCAGCTGTACTGTACCTAGTGCTTATTTTTAACGGTATCCTACGCTTTGGACACTTTCCTTGCAAGTGGAAATGTGCCAAAATAACAATGATCCAAAAGCCAGGCAAGCCCTCTGATCAGCTTGGATCATACAGGCCAATAAGCTTGCTCGCTGGCTTTTCAAAAATCTTTGAGCGACTGCTGCTGCGCCGGATGTTCCAATTGGACAACATCATCAATGCAATTCCGAGCCACCAATTCGGTTTCAGACGTGAGCATGCTGCTGAACAACAATTGGGTCGAGTTACGCAGTTTATACTAGAAGCGTACGAGGACAATAAATACTGCTCTGCGGTCTATATGGACATACAGGAGGCGTTTGATCGTGTCTGGCATGACGGACTGCGATTCAAGCTCAAACAGCTATTGCCGGAAGTCCTCTACCGAGTTATGAATAGCTATCTAAGCGAACGCACATTCATTGTGGACTGCTGTGGAGGTACGCATTCCAGCCTAAAAGAAATCTGCGCCGGCGTTCCGCAGGGTAGTGTTTTAGGGCCTGTACTGTACACCCTATACACATCCGACATGCCCCTACCTGCACCGCTACGACACGGCAAACTGATGCTGGCAACTTATGCCGATGACACGGCCATCTTGTCATCGGCAAACTTGCAAGAAGATGCCATTGCCAATTTGGATCTGTTCCTTGCCACCATTACAACATGGACACAAAAGTGGAGCATTAGCATCAACATTACCAAAACCAAGCACATAATGCACACTTGGAGAAGCTTGCAGATGCCAATTCTTTCCCCAAGAATTTTGGATCAACGGCTCACCACAGAAGAAAGGATTTCATACCTGGGAGTGCAAGTCGATAAAAAGCTTCTTTTGAGCAGCCACGTCACCACCATTGTCGCCAGGGTTAGAGACAGGGCCAAAAAGCTGCACTGGCTAATATCAGAAAGGAGCAAGCTACCATTAAAATGCAAAGTATCACTCTACAAGCAGCTCATAGCCCCAATATGGCAGTTCGCACTTCCGGTCTGGGGATCACTTCTATGCGAAGGCCAATTTGAACGGATTCAAGTTGCGCAAAACAAGATATTGCGAACCATTGCTGGAGCACCTTGGTACGTGCGAAACCAAAGCATCCACACTGATCTGAAGGTCGTGCCGGTGGAAAAAATGTATCAGGATGCTTGCTCCAGGTACTGGGCTCGGCTCAGCAACCACAGCAACGATGAAGCCAAAAATATTGCCCTTAAAGCAAGACTCCCACAACGTCACCTAGGTGTCAGAAGAAGATACGCTGAAATGCTTCGGAAGCACCTACCTCTGGGTCGCCTAGCACAGCAGCAGCGGTCACAGCAGGGCCAGCTACCTTCTCATGGGCAGCCACGTCCGCTCCCACGACCACCCAGTCTCAGAGACTACCTTGTATTTGACATACAAGAACTGCTAAGTCAAACAGTGGTGCAGCCCAACTACCTCCAGGATAGACGAAACAGCCCGTCTCATATACAGCTGTGCTCAACTCTCGCTACCACTACAAGGCCAGGAGCTCTCATTCCTCCCAGTCCAGAGACACCAAGCTCGCATCCAAATCCACAGACGCAGCGGGACGTGGCCACCAGTGCGGATCAAGAAGCAGTGTGCAACACCATGTGCACACTTGCTACACTGTTCATGATGGCAGCCAACCTCTATGTACTTGTACCACAGCGAGGGCCTAAGACTAGGACTACTTGCAGGACACGGCAACTCATCCAATTGCGACTGGCTGAAAGGCAGATAAAGCAAAGATTGCGTTACGCTAACGAACCAATCAGATGGCTTCATACAACTCGTTGCCAAAGGGTTGCCTACTTACAGAAATTCAGACTGCGACATCCCATACAATGGAAAAAGGCCTTGATGCTACGTCTCTCAAGCACCCACACCAATGGCATCTGGCGGCAGGATCAACGGTGGTCACGCTGGCGGCTCCAGCTCATCCAGATGCAACGGCTATCAGACTGGGTAGCTTCCAGACAATTGGGGATTTTCCCAATCCTCAAATAATTAATTTGACAGCAATCCCCATGCCAAGGCTGGGAAACTTCACTTGAATTGTATATAACATGTCACTTAATTCATTGTAAGTACTCTAGGTATTAAATGAATAAAAAAAAAAAACAGTCTGGATCCCAGTCCCCACTTCTCTGTCTGTCAACCAGGCATGGAGCTGGGCTCTGGAATCCAGACCGACATTGCGTTTGTTCCCTTGTGTCGAACGGTAAACAAAACAAACAAAAACAAACAAACAAAAACAAACAAAAAATAAAAATCTGAAAAACAAAAATAAAAATATTCTAAGGACAAAAATCAACAAAATTTTGCCGACGCTACATACGGGCAATCTGCCCCCGTCCCGTGCCTTTCCAAAAGGTGAAAGCATGGGTATCAAGCTAAAAGAAATTGGAAACGTAAAATCTGGAAGTTCCTCTGACTGGGACGACGATGAGTTCATAAGGAGACTCGGTGCTGCAAACGCTCAGGCCGTCGCGAGTGGAACAGATGCCTCTGTGTCGGCTAGATCTAGCAAGACATCGTCACTTAGAGAAAACTATCTAAAAGCACGACAAGAGGAGACTTGTCAAAAAGTGCAGCGAAAACGTCGTGTCACTGGTGGTGAAAGCCCTAGGACACAGAAGAAAAAAGCCAATGAAGATGAAAATGTTGAAACTGTGTCCTTGGAAGATGAAGATGTGGACGTTGAAGCAATGGACGTTACCCCTCAGCCGATTATAAACCCAAATCCTGAAACAGATGCTGAGGACATCGCTACTATCAATATGAATGCCAGGCCTGAGGGACCACAACATATACCCCCACTTATGCCTACCAATAACTCTAACGCAGAACCCAATGTTCCAGACGTTGCCAGCAATGTTAAGATCAGGCCTGAACCGCTCTACGTGCCTGGACTTAACGGTAATATTGTCCCATTCCTAAAGGACATTGATGACTTAATTGGAGAGGGTAACTACCACACCAAACCGACTTCGGATCGCGGACTTCGTATTCAGTGCAACGACATTAGCTCATACCGCGCACTAGTAAGATTCTTTGAAGAATGTAGTGTTGAGTCCCATACTTACCAACTGAGCAGTGACCGTGGCTTCAGAGTAGTAATTAGACACCTTCACCGAGCTACTCCTAATGACTGGATCAAGCAGAAGCTTAGTGACAAGGGACACAACGTTCGATTTGTAAATGTTATCAAGAAGCGTTTCTCTGGCGAGCCTCTTGATCTCTTTCAAGTTGAGCTTGAGCCTAAAAAGAACAATAACGAAATTTTCGACTTAACAGTCCTGGGAGGCCAGCGAGTCAAAGTCGAAAAGCCAATAAGAAATACGGATGTTGTGCAGTGCCACCGTTGCCAACAGATTGGACACACAAAAAATTACTGTCGCCGCATATTTAGATGCGTAAAGTGCGGACAAGAGCACCCATCAACACTCTGTGAAAAGGCGCCTAGTGCAGAAGCGAAATGTGCTAATTGTAAGGGCCCACATGCTGCTAGTTACAGGGGCTGCATCTTCTTCAAAAACAATGCTAAAAAGAGGGAACCTGCCGTTCTACAAAGAGCCAATAGATTGCTATTTCAGCTTGGAGAACCCACCATTCCAATTAGCTCTGGTAGGCAACAGGGACGACCAAAGCAGCAACCGCTTCGGCCTCCAGTTGTTCAGGGCCAGCAGGCACAACAGCAGCAACCACAGCGGCCCTCTGAGCAGCAGAAGCAGCCGCAGCACAACCCATTCCGTCAGCAAGTGCAACACCAGCAGCCAATGCCTCAAGCTGCAAGCAGCTATGCAGCCGCCCTTAAAACTGGCCTGCCAGATGAGCGCTCCCGAAAGCAGAAGCAGACCGCACAGCGCCAAACAACTCGACAGCAGCCTCAACATGATTCGAGATTGCAGCACAACAATCAGCCGCCTCAGCGCCACCAGCATTATCAGGAGCGAGAAACTCGGCAAGTGATAGCACATCCTGCAGAAGCGCGCCAGCAACACAGGAGCCGCAGCCGCAGCTCACCGCGAACTGCATACCCGCGAGATGACCTCAGCCGAAAACTTGATCAGCTGATCAACATAATGGTTGAACAACAAAGGAGCGCAATTGCCCCTGCCAATAACAGCAACCTGGAAAGTAAAATTGACAGATTAGTTGATCTAATGACGAGTATGATGGCTACCGTAAGCACTCTCATGTCTACCATGGAGCGCGTCAATGGTAACCAAAATGTCTAGCCACGACGCCAACTCCATCACTTCCTCCTCAGAGAGAAATGGGCATAACATATATGCCAGACTCAACACCAACGCCCTTAAAATTGTAGCCTGGAATGCAGCAGGACTACACAATAAACTGGAAGAGATGGAGTTATTTATGCTGCAAAACGAAATCGACATAATGTTAATAGCTGAAAGCTACCTACGGGATGCAGAAACTATTGATATAAGGGGATACCACACTTACCTGGCAAACCACCCATCTAACAACCGCCGTGGAGGTGCAGCCATCCTAGTAAAGCGCACAATCCAACACATAGCGCTCATGCCGACAACCCTGGAGAAAATTCAGTGTGCGCCAGTTGCAATTACACTGCTAAATGGCTCAGTCATTAATGTTGCGGCCATATACTGCCCCCCGCGGGAACATTGGCTGGTTCAAGACTTCAACTACGTATTTAGACAGCTTGGTGCTAAATTTATTGCTGCTGGTGACTGGAATGCCAGAAGTTATTGGTGGGGCAACAGCAGATCAAATCGCAGGGGTAATATACTCCTTGAAAGTGTGCAGCAGCAAAACCTTGACATTCTGGCAACTGGCTCGTCAACGCGCTTTCCAAATAATGCGCGGCAGTCCCCGACAGCCATTGACTTCGCAGTATATAAAGGTGTGCAGTATGGTCTGCTAAAAATAAGCACATCCAATGACTTAGGATCGGATCACCTGCCGCTGCTGATTGAACTACTGAGTAAGCCAGCAGAAGGCGAACCCAAGTGTCATCTTCTTCCAGCAAATGCGAGCATACCCAAATTTCAATTGTGGCTAAACATGCACATCAATTTGAACACTGAGCTTCACTGTGGCGAAGATATTGACGATGCGGTAGACATACTGGAAAATAATATCCACTCTGCAGCGAAATTTGCAACAAACCTAACTCACCAGCCTTACCGAGGGCAACCAAAATATAACTACACAATCAACAGGCGCATTCAACAAATGATTGAGGCCAAGAGGCTGATTAAACGCCACATACAGGCATACCACAACCCGGCTGCTAGGCAAGCACACAACAGATTAGCCAACAACATTAGCCGGGAAATCAAGCATGCCAAGGCGAGAAGACTTGATGAGTTGCTGGAATCTATCGATGCAAGGGATAGATACAGTATGCAAAAGTTATGGCGGCTAACGGGGAACATCAAAAGGCAGCCCGCACCTAATTTACCAGTGAGGAAGCACACTGAGGGAGCTGGGACTTCCCAGTGGTGCAAGACCACCGAAGAAAAAGCCGAAGCCTTTGCGCAGCACCTTGAACAAAGGTTTAGGCCAATGATCACCACGCTGCCCTCTGACAAGAGCCATGTCGAGATGCAAGTATCGCTACCTGTGGCCCAAGGTGAACTCTGCTTCCCTCCAGTCACGCTAGGGGAAGTACAAGCTATAATCAAAATGCTGCAAACAAAAAAGTCTCCGGGGATTGACCGAATCGATAATCGCACGATCAAGGAACTGCCACAGTCAGCTGTACTGTACCTAGTGCTTATTTTTAACGGTATCCTACGCTTTGGACACTTTCCTTGCAAGTGGAAATGTGCCAAAATAACAATGATCCAAAAGCCAGGCAAGCCCTCTGATCAGCTTGGATCATACAGGCCAATAAGCTTGCTCGCTGGCTTTTCAAAAATCTTTGAGCGACTGCTGCTGCGCCGGATGTTCCAATTGGACAACATCATCAATGCAATTCCGAGCCACCAATTCGGTTTCAGACGTGAGCATGCTGCTGAACAACAATTGGGTCGAGTTACGCAGTTTATACTAGAAGCGTACGAGGACAATAAATACTGCTCTGCGGTCTATATGGACATACAGGAGGCGTTTGATCGTGTCTGGCATGACGGACTGCGATTCAAGCTCAAACAGCTATTGCCGGAAGTCCTCTACCGAGTTATGAATAGCTATCTAAGCGAACGCACATTCATTGTGGACTGCTGTGGAGGTACGCATTCCAGCCTAAAAGAAATCTGCGCCGGCGTTCCGCAGGGTAGTGTTTTAGGGCCTGTACTGTACACCCTATACACATCCGACATGCCCCTACCTGCACCGCTACGACACGGCAAACTGATGCTGGCAACTTATGCCGATGACACGGCCATCTTGTCATCGGCAAACTTGCAAGAAGATGCCATTGCCAATTTGGATCTGTTCCTTGCCACCATTACAACATGGACACAAAAGTGGAGCATTAGCATCAACATTACCAAAACCAAGCACATAATGCACACTTGGAGAAGCTTGCAGATGCCAATTCTTTCCCCAAGAATTTTGGATCAACGGCTCACCACAGAAGAAAGGATTTCATACCTGGGAGTGCAAGTCGATAAAAAGCTTCTTTTGAGCAGCCACGTCACCACCATTGTCGCCAGGGTTAGAGACAGGGCCAAAAAGCTGCACTGGCTAATATCAGAAAGGAGCAAGCTACCATTAAAATGCAAAGTATCACTCTACAAGCAGCTCATAGCCCCAATATGGCAGTTCGCACTTCCGGTCTGGGGATCACTTCTATGCGAAGGCCAATTTGAACGGATTCAAGTTGCGCAAAACAAGATATTGCGAACCATTGCTGGAGCACCTTGGTACGTGCGAAACCAAAGCATCCACACTGATCTGAAGGTCGTGCCGGTGGAAAAAATGTATCAGGATGCTTGCTCCAGGTACTGGGCTCGGCTCAGCAACCACAGCAACGATGAAGCCAAAAATATTGCCCTTAAAGCAAGACTCCCACAACGTCACCTAGGTGTCAGAAGAAGATACGCTGAAATGCTTCGGAAGCACCTACCTCTGGGTCGCCTAGCACAGCAGCAGCGGTCACAGCAGGGCCAGCTACCTTCTCATGGGCAGCCACGTCCGCTCCCACGACCACCCAGTCTCAGAGACTACCTTGTATTTGACATACAAGAACTGCTAAGTCAAACAGTGGTGCAGCCCAACTACCTCCAGGATAGACGAAACAGCCCGTCTCATATACAGCTGTGCTCAACTCTCGCTACCACTACAAGGCCAGGAGCTCTCATTCCTCCCAGTCCAGAGACACCAAGCTCGCATCCAAATCCACAGACGCAGCGGGACGTGGCCACCAGTGCGGATCAAGAAGCAGTGTGCAACACCATGTGCACACTTGCTACACTGTTCATGATGGCAGCCAACCTCTATGTACTTGTACCACAGCGAGGGCCTAAGACTAGGACTACTTGCAGGACACGGCAACTCATCCAATTGCGACTGGCTGAAAGGCAGATAAAGCAAAGATTGCGTTACGCTAACGAACCAATCAGATGGCTTCATACAACTCGTTGCCAAAGGGTTGCCTACTTACAGAAATTCAGACTGCGACATCCCATACAATGGAAAAAGGCCTTGATGCTACGTCTCTCAAGCACCCACACCAATGGCATCTGGCGGCAGGATCAACGGTGGTCACGCTGGCGGCTCCAGCTCATCCAGATGCAACGGCTATCAGACTGGGTAGCTTCCAGACAATTGGGGATTTTCCCAATCCTCAAATAATTAATTTGACAGCAATCCCCATGCCAAGGCTGGGAAACTTCACTTGAATTGTATATAACATGTCACTTAATTCATTGTAAGTACTCTAGGTATTAAATGAATAAAAAAAAAAAACAGTCTGGATCCCAGTCCCCACTTCTCTGTCTGTCAACCAGGCATGGAGCTGGGCTCTGGAATCCAGACCGACATTGCGTTTGTTCCCTTGTGTCGAACGGTAAACAAAAAACAAACAAAAACAAACAAACAAAAACAAACAAAAAATAAAAATCTGAAAAACAAAAATAAAAATATTCTAAGGACAAAAATCAACAAAATTTTGCCGACGCTACATACGGGCAATCTGCCCCCGTCCCGTGCCTTTCCAAAAGGTGAAAGCATGGGTATCAAGCTAAAAGAAATTGGAAACGTAAAATCTGGAAGTTCCTCTGACTGGGACGACGATGAGTTCATAAGGAGACTCGGTGCTGCAAACGCTCAGGCCGTCGCGAGTGGAACAGATGCCTCTGTGTCGGCTAGATCTAGCAAGACATCGTCACTTAGAGAAAACTATCTAAAAGCACGACAAGAGGAGACTTGTCAAAAAGTGCAGCGAAAACGTCGTGTCACTGGTGGTGAAAGCCCTAGGACACAGAAGAAAAAAGCCAATGAAGATGAAAATGTTGAAACTGTGTCCTTGGAAGATGAAGATGTGGACGTTGAAGCAATGGACGTTACCCCTCAGCCGATTATAAACCCAAATCCTGAAACAGATGCTGAGGACATCGCTACTATCAATATGAATGCCAGGCCTGAGGGACCACAACATATACCCCCACTTATGCCTACCAATAACTCTAACGCAGAACCCAATGTTCCAGACGTTGCCAGCAATGTTAAGATCAGGCCTGAACCGCTCTACGTGCCTGGACTTAACGGTAATATTGTCCCATTCCTAAAGGACATTGATGACTTAATTGGAGAGGGTAACTACCACACCAAACCGACTTCGGATCGCGGACTTCGTATTCAGTGCAACGACATTAGCTCATACCGCGCACTAGTAAGATTCTTTGAAGAATGTAGTGTTGAGTCCCATACTTACCAACTGAGCAGTGACCGTGGCTTCAGAGTAGTAATTAGACACCTTCACCGAGCTACTCCTAATGACTGGATCAAGCAGAAGCTTAGTGACAAGGGACACAACGTTCGATTTGTAAATGTTATCAAGAAGCGTTTCTCTGGCGAGCCTCTTGATCTCTTTCAAGTTGAGCTTGAGCCTAAAAAGAACAATAACGAAATTTTCGACTTAACAGTCCTGGGAGGCCAGCGAGTCAAAGTCGAAAAGCCAATAAGAAATACGGATGTTGTGCAGTGCCACCGTTGCCAACAGATTGGACACACAAAAAATTACTGTCGCCGCATATTTAGATGCGTAAAGTGCGGACAAGAGCACCCATCAACACTCTGTGAAAAGGCGCCTAGTGCAGAAGCGAAATGTGCTAATTGTAAGGGCCCACATGCTGCTAGTTACAGGGGCTGCATCTTCTTCAAAAACAATGCTAAAAAGAGGGAACCTGCCGTTCTACAAAGAGCCAATAGATTGCTATTTCAGCTTGGAGAACCCACCATTCCAATTAGCTCTGGTAGGCAACAGGGACGACCAAAGCAGCAACCGCTTCGGCCTCCAGTTGTTCAGGGCCAGCAGGCACAACAGCAGCAACCACAGCGGCCCTCTGAGCAGCAGAAGCAGCCGCAGCACAACCCATTCCGTCAGCAAGTGCAACACCAGCAGCCAATGCCTCAAGCTGCAAGCAGCTATGCAGCCGCCCTTAAAACTGGCCTGCCAGATGAGCGCTCCCGAAAGCAGAAGCAGACCGCACAGCGCCAAACAACTCGACAGCAGCCTCAACATGATTCGAGATTGCAGCACAACAATCAGCCGCCTCAGCGCCACCAGCATTATCAGGAGCGAGAAACTCGGCAAGTGATAGCACATCCTGCAGAAGCGCGCCAGCAACACAGGAGCCGCAGCCGCAGCTCACCGCGAACTGCATACCCGCGAGATGACCTCAGCCGAAAACTTGATCAGCTGATCAACATAATGGTTGAACAACAAAGGAGCGCAATTGCCCCTGCCAATAACAGCAACCTGGAAAGTAAAATTGACAGATTAGTTGATCTAATGACGAGTATGATGGCTACCGTAAGCACTCTCATGTCTACCATGGAGCGCGTCAATGGTAACCAAAATGTCTAGCCACGACGCCAACTCCATCACTTCCTCCTCAGAGAGAAATGGGCATAACATATATGCCAGACTCAACACCAACGCCCTTAAAATTGTAGCCTGGAATGCAGCAGGACTACACAATAAACTGGAAGAGATGGAGTTATTTATGCTGCAAAACGAAATCGACATAATGTTAATAGCTGAAAGCTACCTACGGGATGCAGAAACTATTGATATAAGGGGATACCACACTTACCTGGCAAACCACCCATCTAACAACCGCCGTGGAGGTGCAGCCATCCTAGTAAAGCGCACAATCCAACACATAGCGCTCATGCCGACAACCCTGGAGAAAATTCAGTGTGCGCCAGTTGCAATTACACTGCTAAATGGCTCAGTCATTAATGTTGCGGCCATATACTGCCCCCCGCGGGAACATTGGCTGGTTCAAGACTTCAACTACGTATTTAGACAGCTTGGTGCTAAATTTATTGCTGCTGGTGACTGGAATGCCAGAAGTTATTGGTGGGGCAACAGCAGATCAAATCGCAGGGGTAATATACTCCTTGAAAGTGTGCAGCAGCAAAACCTTGACATTCTGGCAACTGGCTCGTCAACGCGCTTTCCAAATAATGCGCGGCAGTCCCCGACAGCCATTGACTTCGCAGTATATAAAGGTGTGCAGTATGGTCTGCTAAAAATAAGCACATCCAATGACTTAGGATCGGATCACCTGCCGCTGCTGATTGAACTACTGAGTAAGCCAGCAGAAGGCGAACCCAAGTGTCATCTTCTTCCAGCAAATGCGAGCATACCCAAATTTCAATTGTGGCTAAACATGCACATCAATTTGAACACTGAGCTTCACTGTGGCGAAGATATTGACGATGCGGTAGACATACTGGAAAATAATATCCACTCTGCAGCGAAATTTGCAACAAACCTAACTCACCAGCCTTACCGAGGGCAACCAAAATATAACTACACAATCAACAGGCGCATTCAACAAATGATTGAGGCCAAGAGGCTGATTAAACGCCACATACAGGCATACCACAACCCGGCTGCTAGGCAAGCACACAACAGATTAGCCAACAACATTAGCCGGGAAATCAAGCATGCCAAGGCGAGAAGACTTGATGAGTTGCTGGAATCTATCGATGCAAGGGATAGATACAGTATGCAAAAGTTATGGCGGCTAACGGGGAACATCAAAAGGCAGCCCGCACCTAATTTACCAGTGAGGAAGCACACTGAGGGAGCTGGGACTTCCCAGTGGTGCAAGACCACCGAAGAAAAAGCCGAAGCCTTTGCGCAGCACCTTGAACAAAGGTTTAGGCCAATGATCACCACGCTGCCCTCTGACAAGAGCCATGTCGAGATGCAAGTATCGCTACCTGTGGCCCAAGGTGAACTCTGCTTCCCTCCAGTCACGCTAGGGGAAGTACAAGCTATAATCAAAATGCTGCAAACAAAAAAGTCTCCGGGGATTGACCGAATCGATAATCGCACGATCAAGGAACTGCCACAGTCAGCTGTACTGTACCTAGTGCTTATTTTTAACGGTATCCTACGCTTTGGACACTTTCCTTGCAAGTGGAAATGTGCCAAAATAACAATGATCCAAAAGCCAGGCAAGCCCTCTGATCAGCTTGGATCATACAGGCCAATAAGCTTGCTCGCTGGCTTTTCAAAAATCTTTGAGCGACTGCTGCTGCGCCGGATGTTCCAATTGGACAACATCATCAATGCAATTCCGAGCCACCAATTCGGTTTCAGACGTGAGCATGCTGCTGAACAACAATTGGGTCGAGTTACGCAGTTTATACTAGAAGCGTACGAGGACAATAAATACTGCTCTGCGGTCTATATGGACATACAGGAGGCGTTTGATCGTGTCTGGCATGACGGACTGCGATTCAAGCTCAAACAGCTATTGCCGGAAGTCCTCTACCGAGTTATGAATAGCTATCTAAGCGAACGCACATTCATTGTGGACTGCTGTGGAGGTACGCATTCCAGCCTAAAAGAAATCTGCGCCGGCGTTCCGCAGGGTAGTGTTTTAGGGCCTGTACTGTACACCCTATACACATCCGACATGCCCCTACCTGCACCGCTACGACACGGCAAACTGATGCTGGCAACTTATGCCGATGACACGGCCATCTTGTCATCGGCAAACTTGCAAGAAGATGCCATTGCCAATTTGGATCTGTTCCTTGCCACCATTACAACATGGACACAAAAGTGGAGCATTAGCATCAACATTACCAAAACCAAGCACATAATGCACACTTGGAGAAGCTTGCAGATGCCAATTCTTTCCCCAAGAATTTTGGATCAACGGCTCACCACAGAAGAAAGGATTTCATACCTGGGAGTGCAAGTCGATAAAAAGCTTCTTTTGAGCAGCCACGTCACCACCATTGTCGCCAGGGTTAGAGACAGGGCCAAAAAGCTGCACTGGCTAATATCAGAAAGGAGCAAGCTACCATTAAAATGCAAAGTATCACTCTACAAGCAGCTCATAGCCCCAATATGGCAGTTCGCACTTCCGGTCTGGGGATCACTTCTATGCGAAGGCCAATTTGAACGGATTCAAGTTGCGCAAAACAAGATATTGCGAACCATTGCTGGAGCACCTTGGTACGTGCGAAACCAAAGCATCCACACTGATCTGAAGGTCGTGCCGGTGGAAAAAATGTATCAGGATGCTTGCTCCAGGTACTGGGCTCGGCTCAGCAACCACAGCAACGATGAAGCCAAAAATATTGCCCTTAAAGCAAGACTCCCACAACGTCACCTAGGTGTCAGAAGAAGATACGCTGAAATGCTTCGGAAGCACCTACCTCTGGGTCGCCTAGCACAGCAGCAGCGGTCACAGCAGGGCCAGCTACCTTCTCATGGGCAGCCACGTCCGCTCCCACGACCACCCAGTCTCAGAGACTACCTTGTATTTGACATACAAGAACTGCTAAGTCAAACAGTGGTGCAGCCCAACTACCTCCAGGATAGACGAAACAGCCCGTCTCATATACAGCTGTGCTCAACTCTCGCTACCACTACAAGGCCAGGAGCTCTCATTCCTCCCAGTCCAGAGACACCAAGCTCGCATCCAAATCCACAGACGCAGCGGGACGTGGCCACCAGTGCGGATCAAGAAGCAGTGTGCAACACCATGTGCACACTTGCTACACTGTTCATGATGGCAGCCAACCTCTATGTACTTGTACCACAGCGAGGGCCTAAGACTAGGACTACTTGCAGGACACGGCAACTCATCCAATTGCGACTGGCTGAAAGGCAGATAAAGCAAAGATTGCGTTACGCTAACGAACCAATCAGATGGCTTCATACAACTCGTTGCCAAAGGGTTGCCTACTTACAGAAATTCAGACTGCGACATCCCATACAATGGAAAAAGGCCTTGATGCTACGTCTCTCAAGCACCCACACCAATGGCATCTGGCGGCAGGATCAACGGTGGTCACGCTGGCGGCTCCAGCTCATCCAGATGCAACGGCTATCAGACTGGGTAGCTTCCAGACAATTGGGGATTTTCCCAATCCTCAAATAATTAATTTGACAGCAATCCCCATGCCAAGGCTGGGAAACTTCACTTGAATTGTATATAACATGTCACTTAATTCATTGTAAGTACTCTAGGTATTAAATGAATAAAAAAAAAAAACAGTCTGGATCCCAGTCCCCACTTCTCTGTCTGTCAACCAGGCATGGAGCTGGGCTCTGGAATCCAGACCGACATTGCGTTTGTTCCCTTGTGTCGAACGGTAAACAAAACCAAAGCCACAATAGCGTATTGACCAACCACCAATAAAAACAATCCGTGCTTCACCCAGCACAACAAGCTCCAACCTGAGCAACACCTAAGCGCCAAAAACAAGAGCTATACCTAGCCATAATCTGCAATACCAACAATTGCCTCCCAAGAAAACGACCGATTCCGCGTGGTCCGCTAAGCGGCGCAGTGCGGTAAACTTGTCCAGATCCAGCCATTACACGGATCTGGGCCACCAGCCGTATGTACTGAGTAATAGACCAGTACATACTACAAAAAACAAAAAAAACAATATAGCTGCTATCTACTGCCCACCATTAAGGGGCCTAACTTCCAAAGCTTTTGAGACCATATTTAAACTCTTTGAACCCAGATTCGTAATAGCCGGTGATTGGAACGCCAAACACCGATGGTGGGGCAATTCTCGTGCCTGTAATCGAGGCAATGAACTTATCAATTGCATAAGAACTCACAATTATAACATACTGGCTACAGGCTCACCCACCCACTATCCCCGTGACCAAAATAAAAGACCATCAGCCATTGATTTCGCCATCTACTGTGGCATACAACACAATCGATTACAAATTGAATCCTCACTTGATCTGGACTCAGATCACCTTCTGCTCCATATTCAACTACTAAATAAACCAACTATTGTTTCTCACAAGAAACCAATTTTAGCACCAAATGCCAATATCAAAAAATTCCAACACTGGCTAAACCAAAGCATTAATCTCAACACTGAGATAACAAATGGCCAAGATTTAAATGATGCGGTCGACATCCTAACAAGAAATATCCACCAAGCTGCTATCTATGCATCAAATCTACCCACAAATCTCCCAACAAATAGCCGTTTTCGTACATACCACACACCAAATAGGCGCATCCAAAATATGATAATTGTAAAGAGATTCTTCAAATATAATCATCTCGTCCTAAGAGACAACTTAGCCAAAAGACCCCACAAGATAGTATCTGATCGAATCAGAAAAGCGTTCCAATATAGGAAAACACAACGCTTGGACAGATCACTTCTAGCCATTGATCCCAAGGATCGCTACAGTATGCAAAAACTTTGGAAGTTTACCAAACAAATTAAAAGACAACCAGTGCCAAACTTACCTGTAAGGCAACATACAATACAAACTAACAGAAACACTCCGGACGGACAAATGAACTGGTGTAAAACTAATATAGAAAAAGCTGAAGCATTTGCTCAGCATCTCGAAACTAGATTCAAACCCAACCTAATAAACAACCCAGAAGAAAGATCCTTTATAGAAAATCAAATTGCATCCCAGGAAATGCCTAACAACCCCATATTCAAACCAGTTACTCTAGCTGAAATTAAAGCCCAAATTAAAAAACTGCCAAATAATAAAGCACCAGGACTAGACAGAATAGACAATTATACTATAAAAGCTTTACCAGACTCTGCCCTAATATATCTGATACTTATCTTTAACAACTCACTTCGACTTGGCCATTTTCCGCAACAGTGGAAAATGGCTGTTGTCACAATGATTCCTAAACCAGGAAAACCAACCGAGCAACTTGCTTCATACAGACCCATTAGCCTACTTTCTGGCCTATCAAAAATTCTTGAAAAATTGCTGTTAAGCCGCATGTTTAAAGTCCCTACCTTCACAAGCCATATACCAAATCACCAATTTGGATTTCGTTATGAGCATAACACTGAGCAACAGTTGGCAAGAGTCACACAATTTATTCTCAAATCTTACGAAAGAAATCAATTTTGCTCAGCTGTCTTCATTGACATACAAGAAGCCTTTGATCGGGTCTGGCATCCAGGACTCCTATTCAAACTTAAACCAATACTTCCCCACGCCCTATATGCTCTAGTCAGACACTATCTGACAGATAGAACCTTCATGGTAGAATGCCATGAAGGTGCCAGATCCACCACAAAAACTATCTCAGCCGGAGTACCACAAGGCAGTGTACTAGGTCCAATCCTATACACCATTTACACAGCAGATATGCCAACACCAGATATAGTTCTCACCAATATCCCACGTGACTCAGCAGCCCTACTCGCAACATATGCTGACGACACAGTCATCATGTATGCCAACCACTCGTCCATCACTGCCATTCAACAAGTAAACATTATGCTTGAAACCCTAGAAAAATGGACCAATAAATGGTGCATCAAAATAAATGCTAGCAAAACTGCACACATACTATTCCATCTAAGAGACAATAATGAACTTACGCTGCCCATATCCTCCCCAGAAATCATGGGCCAAACTATAATTACAAAAAATTCCCATCCCTATCTGGGTGTAAACCTGGATAAGAAATTGAACTTTTGCAAACATATTGCAGCCCTTACTACCAAACTGAAATCAAGAAGATCCCAACTTGACTGGCTGATTAACAACAATAGCAAACTCACACTAAATTGTAAGACCTTATTGTACAAACAATTAATAGCCCCAATATGGCATTATGCCCTTCCAATCTGGGGAGCACTCACCAGTGAAACCCAGTTTAATAAAGTTACTACATTTCAAAATGTTACCCTTCGAACTATCATAAACCCCCCACCACTAACCAGAAATAGTACAATCCACACTGATCTCAAAATAAACACAGTAGAAGATACATTTGACAAACTTTCAGCCAAGCATGCCAAAAGACTTGGCTACCATTCAAACATAGAAGCTAAAAAGCTTATCGCTATGCCATATGTACCATACCGTTTAGCTAGAAGTCGACCCAGATACACACAACAGCTTAACAAACATGTCAGGCCTTTACAGAGCATCATAACCCCAATACCAAGAATAAGAAGACCTGTACAGAACCTTACACCAGAATATTTAGCCACACTACAAACCAAAAAACGTAACCTACTTCAAAAAATTAATGAACTACGTGCCAGACTACCATTTGACCCAGACACCACAGAAAGATCCTTCACACTTCGCTTCCCAATGAGTATCAATGAAATGAATAACATCAATCGAGACCTAATAGCTCTCAACAGAAATCTCCAAGAAACTGAACAACTTATAACTTCCCTCACAGCGCAAGCTGAAAATGCACTACAGCAGCAACAACAACTGCTTACACAGCCCCATCAAACTTCAGTGCAACCAGCACTTATCTCCCAAGAATATATACTACCATCAACACTATAATTTAACTAATAATAATCACAAAACCACATACACCAAAGAAGTATGCTATACCCAATCCATAATAATCATACAAAAACTAAATACACCAAATAAGTATGCTATCCATAATCACCAAGCCACACTTACCAGTAGCACAACAAAAATGGCCAGCCTAACTAACAATATATGGCAATCTCAAAATCCCAACTCAGACTTACCAGTAACATAATAAACTGCCTAACCAAGTGGGTCAGCATATAGTGATGAAATATAATGATAAGAGCATCTCACGCTATCACTATCATTATCTCTGACAATGCTGACCCATACCCCCCTGGCCTTTTCACCAATCAGAACCCCCCTAATAGCACCAACAAACCAATAACAACCCAATACCAATACCAACTGCTCGACCTAAGTGAGCTTAAACAAAACCTAGCCAAGTCATACTGTGAGCCAAATAAAAGTGCCACATATGAATAAGTTGCTTAGCCCACAGAAACCAAGCCACACTCACCAAGAAACACATAAATATTAACTGCATACACCAACCACAAATGCCAATCACTAACACAACTAACACAACCAAGACAAGGCACCAATGCTTAGCACAAACAACAAATGCCAAGCTCTAAGCCACACTCACCAACGACACTACAGTCCCAACACCCCAACCCGGGAGACTGGCCAAAGAATGCAAATTCAAAAAGAAAAATCCAAAAATACTGCCTAGTCAAATGGATCAGCATAAAGTGAAGAAATATAATGATACAAGCACCTTGTGCTTCACTATCATTAACCCTGATCTTGCTGATCCAAACCCCATGGCCAATCCAATTACTCAATTTCAAATAACTAACCCAAACATTAACAATTATATAAATATTAACTGCCAAACCAAACAATGGACAAATAAAGAACAATCAAACACACAACCAAATTACACTGTGTATTAATACCATAATCCAATAGTCTATGCAAACATGCAACAAACTTCAAACTGCTGAACAAACTTAACCACCAAAATATCCAGCCATAGCATATTGTGCACTTACAATTCGCACAAACTGCACTCCCAATTCTCAGTGCCAGAATTACCATATGACCAATTCAACTAACAATAATACTAACCCATTAATATGCAAGTCATTCAGTTTGTCAGAATAGAGACTGAGAAGAGACCCTAAAGTGTATGTTCTTAGACAAGCAGACGACAACCAAGTTGCATGTTAACGTTCATACCAGACAAACAAAAACAAACCCAATTTGCTCAATAGCAACAGGAGACCCATACACACCAAAAGTGACCCAAACAACAATCCAATATTCGGATATATCACACCCCTAATAAATCTGCACCGCCTAAATTCCAGTGCCTAGAACAGTCATATCAGACTTCTAAAAACTGCTTAGCTTGGGTACCTGGAGCTCTGTCCTTCCGGACATGTGTAAACCAGGTGAGTGAGCAGTTATAGATTAAAAACAGCACAACAATATCCCAGTGCCTAAACTGCTTTGCTTGGGTGCCTGGAGCTCTGCCCTTCTGGGTATGTGTAAACCAGGTGAGTGAGCAGTGATAAAGAATCAAATCTGCACAACCTCAGTGCCTTAACTGCTTTGCTTGGGTGCCTGGAGCTCTGCCCTTCTGGGTATGTGTAAACCAGGTGAGTGAGCAGTGATAAAGAATCAAATCTGCACAACCTCAGTGCCTTAACTGCTTTGCTTGGGTGCCTGGAGCTCTGCCCTTCTGGGTATGTGTAAACCAGGTGAGTGAGCAGTGACCATGAAACCCCAAGAAAACAATGCTAGCCGGCACAACTCCTATGCCAAACAGCTCAACAAACCTCAAAAACCTGAACTGTCCCACCAGACTTCAAAACTAATCCACAACTAACCACCAACCTGGCGCAAACACTAACCACAACTAACAACCTCAATATGCTCTACACTTCCAAGGCTAGCCACCAAAGCCACAATAGCGTATTGACCAACCACCAATAAAAACAATCCGTGCTTCACCCAGCACAACAAGCTCCAACCTGAGCAACACCTAAGCGCCAAAAACAAGAGCTATACCTAGCCATAATCTGCAATACCAACAATTGCCTCCCAAGAAAACGACCGATTCCGCGTGGTCCGCTAAGCGGCGCAGTGCGGTAAACTTGTCCAGATCCAGCCATTACACGGATCTGGGCCACCAGCCGTATGTACTGAGTAATAGACCAGTACATACTACAAAAAACAAAAAAAAAAAAATTATATAAATATTAACTGCCAAACCAAACAATGGCCAAATAAAGAACAACCAAACACACAACCAAATTACACTGTGTATTAATACCATAATCCAATAGTCTATGCAAACATGCAACAAACTTCAAACTGCTGAACAAACTTAACCACCAAAATATCCAGCCATAGCATATTGTGCACTTACAATTCGCACAAACTGCACTCCCAATTCTCAGTGCCAGAATTACCATATGACCAATTCAACTAACAATAATACTAACCCATTAATATGCAAGTCATTCAGTTTGTCAGAATAGAGACTGAGAAGAGACCCTAAAGTGTATGTTCTTAGACAAGCAGACGACAACCAAGTTGCATGTTAACGTTCATACCAGACAAACAAAAACAAACCCAATTTGCTCAATAGCAACAGGAGACCCATACACACCAAAAGTGACCCAAACAACAATCCAATATTCGGATATATCACACCCCTAATAAATCTGCACCGCCTAAATTCCAGTGCCTAGAACAGTCATATCAGACTTCTAAAAACTGCTTAGCTTGGGTACCTGGAGCTCTGTCCTTCCGGACATGTGTAAACCAGGTGAGTGAGCAGTTATAGATTAAAAACAGCACAACAATATCCCAGTGCCTAAACTGCTTTGCTTGGGTGCCTGGAGCTCTGCCCTTCTGGGTATGTGTAAACCAGGTGAGTGAGCAGTGATAAAGAATCAAATCTGCACAACCTCAGTGCCTTAACTGCTTTGCTTGGGTGCCTGGAGCTCTGCCCTTCTGGGTATGTGTAAACCAGGTGAGTGAGCAGTGACCATGAAACCCCAAGAAAACAATGCTAGCCGGCACAACTCCTATGCCAAACAGCTCAACAAACCTCAAAAACCTGAACTGTCCCACCAGACTTCAAAACTAATCCACAACTAACCACCAACCTGGCGCAAACACTAACCACAACTAACAACCTCAATATGCTCTACACTTCCAAGGCTAGCCACCAAAGCCACAATAGCGTATTGACCAACCACCAATAAAAACAATCCGTGCTTCACCCAGCACAACAAGCTCCAACCTGAGCAACACCTAAGCGCCAAAAACAAGAGCTATACCTAGCCATAATCTGCAATACCAACAATTGCCTCCCAAGAAAACGACCGATTCCGCGTGGTCCGCTAAGCGGCGCAGTGCGGTAAACTTGTCCAGATCCAGCCATTACACGGATCTGGGCCACCAGCCGTATGTACTGAGTAATAGACCAGTACATACTACAAAAAACAAAAAAAAAAAATTATATAAATATTAACTGCCAAACCAAACAATGGCCAAATAAAGAACAACCAAACACACAACCAAATTACACTGTGTATTAATACCATAATCCAATAGTCTATGCAAACATGCAACAAACTTCAAACTGCTGAACAAACTTAACCACCAAAATATCCAGCCATAGCATATTGTGCACTTACAATTCGCACAAACTGCACTCCCAATTCTCAGTGCCAGAATTACCATATGACCAATTCAACTAACAATAATACTAACCCATTAATATGCAAGTCATTCAGTTTGTCAGAATAGAGACTGAGAAGAGACCCTAAAGTGTATGTTCTTAGACAAGCAGACGACAACCAAGTTGCATGTTAACGTTCATACCAGACAAACAAAAACAAACCCAATTTGCTCAATAGCAACAGGAGACCCATACACACCAAAAGTGACCCAAACAACAATCCAATATTCGGATATATCACACCCCTAATAAATCTGCACCGCCTAAATTCCAGTGCCTAGAACAGTCATATCAGACTTCTAAAAACTGCTTAGCTTGGGTACCTGGAGCTCTGTCCTTCCGGACATGTGTAAACCAGGTGAGTGAGCAGTTATAGATTAAAAACAGCACAACAATATCCCAGTGCCTAAACTGCTTTGCTTGGGTGCCTGGAGCTCTGCCCTTCTGGGTATGTGTAAACCAGGTGAGTGAGCAGTGATAAAGAATCAAATCTGCACAACCTCAGTGCCTTAACTGCTTTGCTTGGGTGCCTGGAGCTCTGCCCTTCTGGGTATGTGTAAACCAGGTGAGTGAGCAGTGATAAAGAATCAAATCTGCACAACCTCAGTGCCTTAACTGCTTTGCTTGGGTGCCTGGAGCTCTGCCCTTCTGGGTATGTGTAAACCAGGTGAGTGAGCAGTGACCATGAAACCCCAAGAAAACAATGCTAGCCGGCACAACTCCTATGCCAAACAGCTCAACAAACCTCAAAAACCTGAACTGTCCCACCAGACTTCAAAACTAATCCACAACTAACCACCAACCTGGCGCAAACACTAACCACAACTAACAACCTCAATATGCTCTACACTTCCAAGGCTAGCCACCAAAGCCACAATAGCGTATTGACCAACCACCAATAAAAACAATCCGTGCTTCACCCAGCGCAACAAGCTCCAACCTGAGCAACACCTAAGCGCCAAAAACAAGAGCTATACCTAGCCATAATCTGCAATACCAACAATTGCCTCCCAAGAAAACGACCGATTCCGCGTGGTCCGCTAAGCGGCGCAGTGCGGTAAACTTGTCCAGATCCAGCCATTACACGGATCTGGGCCACCAGCCGTATGTACTGAGTAATAGACCAGTACATACTACAAAAAAAAAAAAAAAAAAAAAGACGGACTGCGATTCAAGCTCAAACAGCTATTGCCGGAAGTCCTCTACCGAGTTATGAATAGCTATCTAAGCGAACGCACATTCATTGTGGACTGCTGTGGAGGTACGCATTCCAGCCTAAAAGAAATCTGCGCCGGCGTTCCGCAGGGTAGTGTTTTAGGGCCTGTACTGTACACCCTATACACATCCGACATGCCCCTACCTGCACCGCTACGACACGGCAAACTGATGCTGGCAACTTATGCCGATGACACGGCCATCTTGTCATCGGCAAACTTGCAAGAAGATGCCATTGCCAATTTGGATCTGTTCCTTGCCACCATTACAACATGGACACAAAAGTGGAGCATTAGCATCAACATTACCAAAACCAAGCACATAATGCACACTTGGAGAAGCTTGCAGATGCCAATTCTTTCCCCAAGAATTTTGGATCAACGGCTCACCACAGAAGAAAGGATTTCATACCTGGGAGTGCAAGTCGATAAAAAGCTTCTTTTGAGCAGCCACGTCACCACCATTGTCGCCAGGGTTAGAGACAGGGCCAAAAAGCTGCACTGGCTAATATCAGAAAGGAGCAAGCTACCATTAAAATGCAAAGTATCACTCTACAAGCAGCTCATAGCCCCAATATGGCAGTTCGCACTTCCGGTCTGGGGATCACTTCTATGCGAAGGCCAATTTGAACGGATTCAAGTTGCGCAAAACAAGATATTGCGAACCATTGCTGGAGCACCTTGGTACGTGCGAAACCAAAGCATCCACACTGATCTGAAGGTCGTGCCGGTGGAAAAAATGTATCAGGATGCTTGCTCCAGGTACTGGGCTCGGCTCAGCAACCACAGCAACGATGAAGCCAAAAATATTGCCCTTAAAGCAAGACTCCCACAACGTCACCTAGGTGTCAGAAGAAGATACGCTGAAATGCTTCGGAAGCACCTACCTCTGGGTCGCCTAGCACAGCAGCAGCGGTCACAGCAGGGCCAGCTACCTTCTCATGGGCAGCCACGTCCGCTCCCACGACCACCCAGTCTCAGAGACTACCTTGTATTTGACATACAAGAACTGCTAAGTCAAACAGTGGTGCAGCCCAACTACCTCCAGGATAGACGAAACAGCCCGTCTCATATACAGCTGTGCTCAACTCTCGCTACCACTACAAGGCCAGGAGCTCTCATTCCTCCCAGTCCAGAGACACCAAGCTCGCATCCAAATCCACAGACGCAGCGGGACGTGGCCACCAGTGCGGATCAAGAAGCAGTGTGCAACACCATGTGCACACTTGCTACACTGTTCATGATGGCAGCCAACCTCTATGTACTTGTACCACAGCGAGGGCCTAAGACTAGGACTACTTGCAGGACACGGCAACTCATCCAATTGCGACTGGCTGAAAGGCAGATAAAGCAAAGATTGCGTTACGCTAACGAACCAATCAGATGGCTTCATACAACTCGTTGCCAAAGGGTTGCCTACTTACAGAAATTCAGACTGCGACATCCCATACAATGGAAAAAGGCCTTGATGCTACGTCTCTCAAGCACCCACACCAATGGCATCTGGCGGCAGGATCAACGGTGGTCACGCTGGCGGCTCCAGCTCATCCAGATGCAACGGCTATCAGACTGGGTAGCTTCCAGACAATTGGGGATTTTCCCAATCCTCAAATAATTAATTTGACAGCAATCCCCATGCCAAGGCTGGGAAACTTCACTTGAATTGTATATAACATGTCACTTAATTCATTGTAAGTACTCTAGGTATTAAATGAATAAAAAAAAAAAACAGTCTGGATCCCAGTCCCCACTTCTCTGTCTGTCAACCAGGCATGGAGCTGGGCTCTGGAATCCAGACCGACATTGCGTTTGTTCCCTTGTGTCGAACGGTAAACAAACAAACAAAAACAAACAAACAAAAACAAACAAAAAATAAAAATCTGAAAAACAAAAATAAAAATATTCTAAGGACAAAAATCAACAAAATTTTGCCGACGCTACATACGGGCAATCTGCCCCCGTCCCGTGCCTTTCCAAAAGGTGAAAGCATGGGTATCAAGCTAAAAGAAATTGGAAACGTAAAATCTGGAAGTTCCTCTGACTGGGACGACGATGAGTTCATAAGGAGACTCGGTGCTGCAAACGCTCAGGCCGTCGCGAGTGGAACAGATGCCTCTGTGTCGGCTAGATCTAGCAAGACATCGTCACTTAGAGAAAACTATCTAAAAGCACGACAAGAGGAGACTTGTCAAAAAGTGCAGCGAAAACGTCGTGTCACTGGTGGTGAAAGCCCTAGGACACAGAAGAAAAAAGCCAATGAAGATGAAAATGTTGAAACTGTGTCCTTGGAAGATGAAGATGTGGACGTTGAAGCAATGGACGTTACCCCTCAGCCGATTATAAACCCAAATCCTGAAACAGATGCTGAGGACATCGCTACTATCAATATGAATGCCAGGCCTGAGGGACCACAACATATACCCCCACTTATGCCTACCAATAACTCTAACGCAGAACCCAATGTTCCAGACGTTGCCAGCAATGTTAAGATCAGGCCTGAACCGCTCTACGTGCCTGGACTTAACGGTAATATTGTCCCATTCCTAAAGGACATTGATGACTTAATTGGAGAGGGTAACTACCACACCAAACCGACTTCGGATCGCGGACTTCGTATTCAGTGCAACGACATTAGCTCATACCGCGCACTAGTAAGATTCTTTGAAGAATGTAGTGTTGAGTCCCATACTTACCAACTGAGCAGTGACCGTGGCTTCAGAGTAGTAATTAGACACCTTCACCGAGCTACTCCTAATGACTGGATCAAGCAGAAGCTTAGTGACAAGGGACACAACGTTCGATTTGTAAATGTTATCAAGAAGCGTTTCTCTGGCGAGCCTCTTGATCTCTTTCAAGTTGAGCTTGAGCCTAAAAAGAACAATAACGAAATTTTCGACTTAACAGTCCTGGGAGGCCAGCGAGTCAAAGTCGAAAAGCCAATAAGAAATACGGATGTTGTGCAGTGCCACCGTTGCCAACAGATTGGACACACAAAAAATTACTGTCGCCGCATATTTAGATGCGTAAAGTGCGGACAAGAGCACCCATCAACACTCTGTGAAAAGGCGCCTAGTGCAGAAGCGAAATGTGCTAATTGTAAGGGCCCACATGCTGCTAGTTACAGGGGCTGCATCTTCTTCAAAAACAATGCTAAAAAGAGGGAACCTGCCGTTCTACAAAGAGCCAATAGATTGCTATTTCAGCTTGGAGAACCCACCATTCCAATTAGCTCTGGTAGGCAACAGGGACGACCAAAGCAGCAACCGCTTCGGCCTCCAGTTGTTCAGGGCCAGCAGGCACAACAGCAGCAACCACAGCGGCCCTCTGAGCAGCAGAAGCAGCCGCAGCACAACCCATTCCGTCAGCAAGTGCAACACCAGCAGCCAATGCCTCAAGCTGCAAGCAGCTATGCAGCCGCCCTTAAAACTGGCCTGCCAGATGAGCGCTCCCGAAAGCAGAAGCAGACCGCACAGCGCCAAACAACTCGACAGCAGCCTCAACATGATTCGAGATTGCAGCACAACAATCAGCCGCCTCAGCGCCACCAGCATTATCAGGAGCGAGAAACTCGGCAAGTGATAGCACATCCTGCAGAAGCGCGCCAGCAACACAGGAGCCGCAGCCGCAGCTCACCGCGAACTGCATACCCGCGAGATGACCTCAGCCGAAAACTTGATCAGCTGATCAACATAATGGTTGAACAACAAAGGAGCGCAATTGCCCCTGCCAATAACAGCAACCTGGAAAGTAAAATTGACAGATTAGTTGATCTAATGACGAGTATGATGGCTACCGTAAGCACTCTCATGTCTACCATGGAGCGCGTCAATGGTAACCAAAATGTCTAGCCACGACGCCAACTCCATCACTTCCTCCTCAGAGAGAAATGGGCATAACATATATGCCAGACTCAACACCAACGCCCTTAAAATTGTAGCCTGGAATGCAGCAGGACTACACAATAAACTGGAAGAGATGGAGTTATTTATGCTGCAAAACGAAATCGACATAATGTTAATAGCTGAAAGCTACCTACGGGATGCAGAAACTATTGATATAAGGGGATACCACACTTACCTGGCAAACCACCCATCTAACAACCGCCGTGGAGGTGCAGCCATCCTAGTAAAGCGCACAATCCAACACATAGCGCTCATGCCGACAACCCTGGAGAAAATTCAGTGTGCGCCAGTTGCAATTACACTGCTAAATGGCTCAGTCATTAATGTTGCGGCCATATACTGCCCCCCGCGGGAACATTGGCTGGTTCAAGACTTCAACTACGTATTTAGACAGCTTGGTGCTAAATTTATTGCTGCTGGTGACTGGAATGCCAGAAGTTATTGGTGGGGCAACAGCAGATCAAATCGCAGGGGTAATATACTCCTTGAAAGTGTGCAGCAGCAAAACCTTGACATTCTGGCAACTGGCTCGTCAACGCGCTTTCCAAATAATGCGCGGCAGTCCCCGACAGCCATTGACTTCGCAGTATATAAAGGTGTGCAGTATGGTCTGCTAAAAATAAGCACATCCAATGACTTAGGATCGGATCACCTGCCGCTGCTGATTGAACTACTGAGTAAGCCAGCAGAAGGCGAACCCAAGTGTCATCTTCTTCCAGCAAATGCGAGCATACCCAAATTTCAATTGTGGCTAAACATGCACATCAATTTGAACACTGAGCTTCACTGTGGCGAAGATATTGACGATGCGGTAGACATACTGGAAAATAATATCCACTCTGCAGCGAAATTTGCAACAAACCTAACTCACCAGCCTTACCGAGGGCAACCAAAATATAACTACACAATCAACAGGCGCATTCAACAAATGATTGAGGCCAAGAGGCTGATTAAACGCCACATACAGGCATACCACAACCCGGCTGCTAGGCAAGCACACAACAGATTAGCCAACAACATTAGCCGGGAAATCAAGCATGCCAAGGCGAGAAGACTTGATGAGTTGCTGGAATCTATCGATGCAAGGGATAGATACAGTATGCAAAAGTTATGGCGGCTAACGGGGAACATCAAAAGGCAGCCCGCACCTAATTTACCAGTGAGGAAGCACACTGAGGGAGCTGGGACTTCCCAGTGGTGCAAGACCACCGAAGAAAAAGCCGAAGCCTTTGCGCAGCACCTTGAACAAAGGTTTAGGCCAATGATCACCACGCTGCCCTCTGACAAGAGCCATGTCGAGATGCAAGTATCGCTACCTGTGGCCCAAGGTGAACTCTGCTTCCCTCCAGTCACGCTAGGGGAAGTACAAGCTATAATCAAAATGCTGCAAACAAAAAAGTCTCCGGGGATTGACCGAATCGATAATCGCACGATCAAGGAACTGCCACAGTCAGCTGTACTGTACCTAGTGCTTATTTTTAACGGTATCCTACGCTTTGGACACTTTCCTTGCAAGTGGAAATGTGCCAAAATAACAATGATCCAAAAGCCAGGCAAGCCCTCTGATCAGCTTGGATCATACAGGCCAATAAGCTTGCTCGCTGGCTTTTCAAAAATCTTTGAGCGACTGCTGCTGCGCCGGATGTTCCAATTGGACAACATCATCAATGCAATTCCGAGCCACCAATTCGGTTTCAGACGTGAGCATGCTGCTGAACAACAATTGGGTCGAGTTACGCAGTTTATACTAGAAGCGTACGAGGACAATAAATACTGCTCTGCGGTCTATATGGACATACAGGAGGCGTTTGATCGTGTCTGGCATGACGGACTGCGATTCAAGCTCAAACAGCTATTGCCGGAAGTCCTCTACCGAGTTATGAATAGCTATCTAAGCGAACGCACATTCATTGTGGACTGCTGTGGAGGTACGCATTCCAGCCTAAAAGAAATCTGCGCCGGCGTTCCGCAGGGTAGTGTTTTAGGGCCTGTACTGTACACCCTATACACATCCGACATGCCCCTACCTGCACCGCTACGACACGGCAAACTGATGCTGGCAACTTATGCCGATGACACGGCCATCTTGTCATCGGCAAACTTGCAAGAAGATGCCATTGCCAATTTGGATCTGTTCCTTGCCACCATTACAACATGGACACAAAAGTGGAGCATTAGCATCAACATTACCAAAACCAAGCACATAATGCACACTTGGAGAAGCTTGCAGATGCCAATTCTTTCCCCAAGAATTTTGGATCAACGGCTCACCACAGAAGAAAGGATTTCATACCTGGGAGTGCAAGTCGATAAAAAGCTTCTTTTGAGCAGCCACGTCACCACCATTGTCGCCAGGGTTAGAGACAGGGCCAAAAAGCTGCACTGGCTAATATCAGAAAGGAGCAAGCTACCATTAAAATGCAAAGTATCACTCTACAAGCAGCTCATAGCCCCAATATGGCAGTTCGCACTTCCGGTCTGGGGATCACTTCTATGCGAAGGCCAATTTGAACGGATTCAAGTTGCGCAAAACAAGATATTGCGAACCATTGCTGGAGCACCTTGGTACGTGCGAAACCAAAGCATCCACACTGATCTGAAGGTCGTGCCGGTGGAAAAAATGTATCAGGATGCTTGCTCCAGGTACTGGGCTCGGCTCAGCAACCACAGCAACGATGAAGCCAAAAATAATGCCCTTAAAGCAAGACTCCCACAACGTCACCTAGGTGTCAGAAGAAGATACGCTGAAATGCTTCGGAAGCACCTACCTCTGGGTCGCCTAGCACAGCAGCAGCGGTCACAGCAGGGCCAGCTACCTTCTCATGGGCAGCCACGTCCGCTCCCACGACCACCCAGTCTCAGAGACTACCTTGTATTTGACATACAAGAACTGCTAAGTCAAACAGTGGTGCAGCCCAACTACCTCCAGGATAGACGAAACAGCCCGTCTCATATACAGCTGTGCTCAACTCTCGCTACCACTACAAGGCCAGGAGCTCTCATTCCTCCCAGTCCAGAGACACCAAGCTCGCATCCAAATCCACAGACGCAGCGGGACGTGGCCACCAGTGCGGATCAAGAAGCAGTGTGCAACACCATGTGCACACTTGCTACACTGTTCATGATGGCAGCCAACCTCTATGTACTTGTACCACAGCGAGGGCCTAAGACTAGGACTACTTGCAGGACACGGCAACTCATCCAATTGCGACTGGCTGAAAGGCAGATAAAGCAAAGATTGCGTTACGCTAACGAACCAATCAGATGGCTTCATACAACTCGTTGCCAAAGGGTTGCCTACTTACAGAAATTCAGACTGCGACATCCCATACAATGGAAAAAGGCCTTGATGCTACGTCTCTCAAGCACCCACACCAATGGCATCTGGCGGCAGGATCAACGGTGGTCACGCTGGCGGCTCCAGCTCATCCAGATGCAACGGCTATCAGACTGGGTAGCTTCCAGACAATTGGGGATTTTCCCAATCCTCAAATAATTAATTTGACAGCAATCCCCATGCCAAGGCTGGGAAACTTCACTTGAATTGTATATAACATGTCACTTAATTCATTGTAAGTACTCTAGGTATTAAATGAATAAAAAAAAAAAACAGTCTGGATCCCAGTCCCCACTTCTCTGTCTGTCAACCAGGCATGGAGCTGGGCTCTGGAATCCAGACCGACATTGCGTTTGTTCCCTTGTGTCGAACGGTAAACAAAACAAAAACAAAAACAAACAAACAAAAACAAACAAAAAATAAAAATCTGAAAAACAAAAATAAAAATATTCTAAGGACAAAAATCAACAAAATTTTGCCGACGCTACATACGGGCAATCTGCCCCCGTCCCGTGCCTTTCCAAAAGGTGAAAGCATGGGTATCAAGCTAAAAGAAATTGGAAACGTAAAATCTGGAAGTTCCTCTGACTGGGACGACGATGAGTTCATAAGGAGACTCGGTGCTGCAAACGCTCAGGCCGTCGCGAGTGGAACAGATGCCTCTGTGTCGGCTAGATCTAGCAAGACATCGTCACTTAGAGAAAACTATCTAAAAGCACGACAAGAGGAGACTTGTCAAAAAGTGCAGCGAAAACGTCGTGTCACTGGTGGTGAAAGCCCTAGGACACAGAAGAAAAAAGCCAATGAAGATGAAAATGTTGAAACTGTGTCCTTGGAAGATGAAGATGTGGACGTTGAAGCAATGGACGTTACCCCTCAGCCGATTATAAACCCAAATCCTGAAACAGATGCTGAGGACATCGCTACTATCAATATGAATGCCAGGCCTGAGGGACCACAACATATACCCCCACTTATGCCTACCAATAACTCTAACGCAGAACCCAATGTTCCAGACGTTGCCAGCAATGTTAAGATCAGGCCTGAACCGCTCTACGTGCCTGGACTTAACGGTAATATTGTCCCATTCCTAAAGGACATTGATGACTTAATTGGAGAGGGTAACTACCACACCAAACCGACTTCGGATCGCGGACTTCGTATTCAGTGCAACGACATTAGCTCATACCGCGCACTAGTAAGATTCTTTGAAGAATGTAGTGTTGAGTCCCATACTTACCAACTGAGCAGTGACCGTGGCTTCAGAGTAGTAATTAGACACCTTCACCGAGCTACTCCTAATGACTGGATCAAGCAGAAGCTTAGTGACAAGGGACACAACGTTCGATTTGTAAATGTTATCAAGAAGCGTTTCTCTGGCGAGCCTCTTGATCTCTTTCAAGTTGAGCTTGAGCCTAAAAAGAACAATAACGAAATTTTCGACTTAACAGTCCTGGGAGGCCAGCGAGTCAAAGTCGAAAAGCCAATAAGAAATACGGATGTTGTGCAGTGCCACCGTTGCCAACAGATTGGACACACAAAAAATTACTGTCGCCGCATATTTAGATGCGTAAAGTGCGGACAAGAGCACCCATCAACACTCTGTGAAAAGGCGCCTAGTGCAGAAGCGAAATGTGCTAATTGTAAGGGCCCACATGCTGCTAGTTACAGGGGCTGCATCTTCTTCAAAAACAATGCTAAAAAGAGGGAACCTGCCGTTCTACAAAGAGCCAATAGATTGCTATTTCAGCTTGGAGAACCCACCATTCCAATTAGCTCTGGTAGGCAACAGGGACGACCAAAGCAGCAACCGCTTCGGCCTCCAGTTGTTCAGGGCCAGCAGGCACAACAGCAGCAACCACAGCGGCCCTCTGAGCAGCAGAAGCAGCCGCAGCACAACCCATTCCGTCAGCAAGTGCAACACCAGCAGCCAATGCCTCAAGCTGCAAGCAGCTATGCAGCCGCCCTTAAAACTGGCCTGCCAGATGAGCGCTCCCGAAAGCAGAAGCAGACCGCACAGCGCCAAACAACTCGACAGCAGCCTCAACATGATTCGAGATTGCAGCACAACAATCAGCCGCCTCAGCGCCACCAGCATTATCAGGAGCGAGAAACTCGGCAAGTGATAGCACATCCTGCAGAAGCGCGCCAGCAACACAGGAGCCGCAGCCGCAGCTCACCGCGAACTGCATACCCGCGAGATGACCTCAGCCGAAAACTTGATCAGCTGATCAACATAATGGTTGAACAACAAAGGAGCGCAATTGCCCCTGCCAATAACAGCAACCTGGAAAGTAAAATTGACAGATTAGTTGATCTAATGACGAGTATGATGGCTACCGTAAGCACTCTCATGTCTACCATGGAGCGCGTCAATGGTAACCAAAATGTCTAGCCACGACGCCAACTCCATCACTTCCTCCTCAGAGAGAAATGGGCATAACATATATGCCAGACTCAACACCAACGCCCTTAAAATTGTAGCCTGGAATGCAGCAGGACTACACAATAAACTGGAAGAGATGGAGTTATTTATGCTGCAAAACGAAATCGACATAATGTTAATAGCTGAAAGCTACCTACGGGATGCAGAAACT
This sequence comes from Drosophila novamexicana, assembly GCF_003285875.2. NCBI lineage: Eukaryota > Metazoa > Arthropoda > Insecta > Diptera > Drosophilidae > Drosophila > Drosophila novamexicana. Next base: position 15,068 of record NW_020824947.1, on the reverse strand, counting down.
ATTGATATAAGGGGATACCACACTTACCTGGCAAACCACCCATCTAACAACCGCCGTGGAGGTGCAGCCATCCTAGTAAAGCGCACAATCCAACACATAGCGCTCATGCCGACAACCCTGGAGAAAATTCAGTGTGCGCCAGTTGCAATTACACTGCTAAATGGCTCAGTCATTAATGTTGCGGCCATATACTGCCCCCCGCGGGAACATTGGCTGGTTCAAGACTTCAACTACGTATTTAGACAGCTTGGTGCTAAATTTATTGCTGCTGGTGACTGGAATGCCAGAAGTTATTGGTGGGGCAACAGCAGATCAAATCGCAGGGGTAATATACTCCTTGAAAGTGTGCAGCAGCAAAACCTTGACATTCTGGCAACTGGCTCGTCAACGCGCTTTCCAAATAATGCGCGGCAGTCCCCGACAGCCATTGACTTCGCAGTATATAAAGGTGTGCAGTATGGTCTGCTAAAAATAAGCACATCCAATGACTTAGGATCGGATCACCTGCCGCTGCTGATTGAACTACTGAGTAAGCCAGCAGAAGGCGAACCCAAGTGTCATCTTCTTCCAGCAAATGCGAGCATACCCAAATTTCAATTGTGGCTAAACATGCACATCAATTTGAACACTGAGCTTCACTGTGGCGAAGATATTGACGATGCGGTAGACATACTGGAAAATAATATCCACTCTGCAGCGAAATTTGCAACAAACCTAACTCACCAGCCTTACCGAGGGCAACCAAAATATAACTACACAATCAACAGGCGCATTCAACAAATGATTGAGGCCAAGAGGCTGATTAAACGCCACATACAGGCATACCACAACCCGGCTGCTAGGCAAGCACACAACAGATTAGCCAACAACATTAGCCGGGAAATCAAGCATGCCAAGGCGAGAAGACTTGATGAGTTGCTGGAATCTATCGATGCAAGGGATAGATACAGTATGCAAAAGTTATGGCGGCTAACGGGGAACATCAAAAGGCAGCCCGCACCTAATTTACCAGTGAGGAAGCACACTGAGGGAGCTGGGACTTCCCAGTGGTGCAAGACCACCGAAGAAAAAGCCGAAGCCTTTGCGCAGCACCTTGAACAAAGGTTTAGGCCAATGATCACCACGCTGCCCTCTGACAAGAGCCATGTCGAGATGCAAGTATCGCTACCTGTGGCCCAAGGTGAACTCTGCTTCCCTCCAGTCACGCTAGGGGAAGTACAAGCTATAATCAAAATGCTGCAAACAAAAAAGTCTCCGGGGATTGACCGAATCGATAATCGCACGATCAAGGAACTGCCACAGTCAGCTGTACTGTACCTAGTGCTTATTTTTAACGGTATCCTACGCTTTGGACACTTTCCTTGCAAGTGGAAATGTGCCAAAATAACAATGATCCAAAAGCCAGGCAAGCCCTCTGATCAGCTTGGATCATACAGGCCAATAAGCTTGCTCGCTGGCTTTTCAAAAATCTTTGAGCGACTGCTGCTGCGCCGGATGTTCCAATTGGACAACATCATCAATGCAATTCCGAGCCACCAATTCGGTTTCAGACGTGAGCATGCTGCTGAACAACAATTGGGTCGAGTTACGCAGTTTATACTAGAAGCGTACGAGGACAATAAATACTGCTCTGCGGTCTATATGGACATACAGGAGGCGTTTGATCGTGTCTGGCATGACGGACTGCGATTCAAGCTCAAACAGCTATTGCCGGAAGTCCTCTACCGAGTTATGAATAGCTATCTAAGCGAACGCACATTCATTGTGGACTGCTGTGGAGGTACGCATTCCAGCCTAAAAGAAATCTGCGCCGGCGTTCCGCAGGGTAGTGTTTTAGGGCCTGTACTGTACACCCTATACACATCCGACATGCCCCTACCTGCACCGCTACGACACGGCAAACTGATGCTGGCAACTTATGCCGATGACACGGCCATCTTGTCATCGGCAAACTTGCAAGAAGATGCCATTGCCAATTTGGATCTGTTCCTTGCCACCATTACAACATGGACACAAAAGTGGAGCATTAGCATCAACATTACCAAAACCAAGCACATAATGCACACTTGGAGAAGCTTGCAGATGCCAATTCTTTCCCCAAGAATTTTGGATCAACGGCTCACCACAGAAGAAAGGATTTCATACCTGGGAGTGCAAGTCGATAAAAAGCTTCTTTTGAGCAGCCACGTCACCACCATTGTCGCCAGGGTTAGAGACAGGGCCAAAAAGCTGCACTGGCTAATATCAGAAAGGAGCAAGCTACCATTAAAATGCAAAGTATCACTCTACAAGCAGCTCATAGCCCCAATATGGCAGTTCGCACTTCCGGTCTGGGGATCACTTCTATGCGAAGGCCAATTTGAACGGATTCAAGTTGCGCAAAACAAGATATTGCGAACCATTGCTGGAGCACCTTGGTACGTGCGAAACCAAAGCATCCACACTGATCTGAAGGTCGTGCCGGTGGAAAAAATGTATCAGGATGCTTGCTCCAGGTACTGGGCTCGGCTCAGCAACCACAGCAACGATGAAGCCAAAAATATTGCCCTTAAAGCAAGACTCCCACAACGTCACCTAGGTGTCAGAAGAAGATACGCTGAAATGCTTCGGAAGCACCTACCTCTGGGTCGCCTAGCACAGCAGCAGCGGTCACAGCAGGGCCAGCTACCTTCTCATGGGCAGCCACGTCCGCTCCCACGACCACCCAGTCTCAGAGACTACCTTGTATTTGACATACAAGAACTGCTAAGTCAAACAGTGGTGCAGCCCAACTACCTCCAGGATAGACGAAACAGCCCGTCTCATATACAGCTGTGCTCAACTCTCGCTACCACTACAAGGCCAGGAGCTCTCATTCCTCCCAGTCCAGAGACACCAAGCTCGCATCCAAATCCACAGACGCAGCGGGACGTGGCCACCAGTGCGGATCAAGAAGCAGTGTGCAACACCATGTGCACACTTGCTACACTGTTCATGATGGCAGCCAACCTCTATGTACTTGTACCACAGCGAGGGCCTAAGACTAGGACTACTTGCAGGACACGGCAACTCATCCAATTGCGACTGGCTGAAAGGCAGATAAAGCAAAGATTGCGTTACGCTAACGAACCAATCAGATGGCTTCATACAACTCGTTGCCAAAGGGTTGCCTACTTACAGAAATTCAGACTGCGACATCCCATACAATGGAAAAAGGCCTTGATGCTACGTCTCTCAAGCACCCACACCAATGGCATCTGGCGGCAGGATCAACGGTGGTCACGCTGGCGGCTCCAGCTCATCCAGATGCAACGGCTATCAGACTGGGTAGCTTCCAGACAATTGGGGATTTTCCCAATCCTCAAATAATTAATTTGACAGCAATCCCCATGCCAAGGCTGGGAAACTTCACTTGAATTGTATATAACATGTCACTTAATTCATTGTAAGTACTCTAGGTATTAAATGAATAAAAAAAAAAAAACAGTCTGGATCCCAGTCCCCACTTCTCTGTCTGTCAACCAGGCATGGAGCTGGGCTCTGGAATCCAGACCGACATTGCGTTTGTTCCCTTGTGTCGAACGGTAAACAAAAAACAAAAACAAACAAACAAAAACAAACAAAAAATAAAAATCTGAAAAACAAAAATAAAAATATTCTAAGGACAAAAATCAACAAAATTTTGCCGACGCTACATACGGGCAATCTGCCCCCGTCCCGTGCCTTTCCAAAAGGTGAAAGCATGGGTATCAAGCTAAAAGAAATTGGAAACGTAAAATCTGGAAGTTCCTCTGACTGGGACGACGATGAGTTCATAAGGAGACTCGGTGCTGCAAACGCTCAGGCCGTCGCGAGTGGAACAGATGCCTCTGTGTCGGCTAGATCTAGCAAGACATCGTCACTTAGAGAAAACTATCTAAAAGCACGACAAGAGGAGACTTGTCAAAAAGTGCAGCGAAAACGTCGTGTCACTGGTGGTGAAAGCCCTAGGACACAGAAGAAAAAAGCCAATGAAGATGAAAATGTTGAAACTGTGTCCTTGGAAGATGAAGATGTGGACGTTGAAGCAATGGACGTTACCCCTCAGCCGATTATAAACCCAAATCCTGAAACAGATGCTGAGGACATCGCTACTATCAATATGAATGCCAGGCCCGAGGGACCACAACATATACCCCCACTTATGCCTACCAATAACTCTAACGCAGAACCCAATGTTCCAGACGTTGCCAGCAATGTTAAGATCAGGCCTGAACCGCTCTACGTGCCTGGACTTAACGGTAATATTGTCCCATTCCTAAAGGACATTGATGACTTAATTGGAGAGGGTAACTACCACACCAAACCGACTTCGGATCGCGGACTTCGTATTCAGTGCAACGACATTAGCTCATACCGCGCACTAGTAAGATTCTTTGAAGAATGTAGTGTTGAGTCCCATACTTACCAACTGAGCAGTGACCGTGGCTTCAGAGTAGTAATTAGACACCTTCACCGAGCTACTCCTAATGACTGGATCAAGCAGAAGCTTAGTGACAAGGGACACAACGTTCGATTTGTAAATGTTATCAAGAAGCGTTTCTCTGGCGAGCCTCTTGATCTCTTTCAAGTTGAGCTTGAGCCTAAAAAGAACAATAACGAAATTTTCGACTTAACAGTCCTGGGAGGCCAGCGAGTCAAAGTCGAAAAGCCAATAAGAAATACGGATGTTGTGCAGTGCCACCGTTGCCAACAGATTGGACACACAAAAAATTACTGTCGCCGCATATTTAGATGCGTAAAGTGCGGACAAGAGCACCCATCAACACTCTGTGAAAAGGCGCCTAGTGCAGAAGCGAAATGTGCTAATTGTAAGGGCCCACATGCTGCTAGTTACAGGGGCTGCATCTTCTTCAAAAACAATGCTAAAAAGAGGGAACCTGCCGTTCTACAAAGAGCCAATAGATTGCTATTTCAGCTTGGAGAACCCACCATTCCAATTAGCTCTGGTAGGCAACAGGGACGACCAAAGCAGCAACCGCTTCGGCCTCCAGTTGTTCAGGGCCAGCAGGCACAACAGCAGCAACCACAGCGGCCCTCTGAGCAGCAGAAGCAGCCGCAGCACAACCCATTCCGTCAGCAAGTGCAACACCAGCAGCCAATGCCTCAAGCTGCAAGCAGCTATGCAGCCGCCCTTAAAACTGGCCTGCCAGATGAGCGCTCCCGAAAGCAGAAGCAGACCGCACAGCGCCAAACAACTCGACAGCAGCCTCAACATGATTCGAGATTGCAGCACAACAATCAGCCGCCTCAGCGCCACCAGCATTATCAGGAGCGAGAAACTCGGCAAGTGATAGCACATCCTGCAGAAGCGCGCCAGCAACACAGGAGCCGCAGCCGCAGCTCACCGCGAACTGCATACCCGCGAGATGACCTCAGCCGAAAACTTGATCAGCTGATCAACATAATGGTTGAACAACAAAGGAGCGCAATTGCCCCTGCCAATAACAGCAACCTGGAAAGTAAAATTGACAGATTAGTTGATCTAATGACGAGTATGATGGCTACCGTAAGCACTCTCATGTCTACCATGGAGCGCGTCAATGGTAACCAAAATGTCTAGCCACGACGCCAACTCCATCACTTCCTCCTCAGAGAGAAATGGGCATAACATATATGCCAGACTCAACACCAACGCCCTTAAAATTGTAGCCTGGAATGCAGCAGGACTACACAATAAACTGGAAGAGATGGAGTTATTTATGCTGCAAAACGAAATCGACATAATGTTAATAGCTGAAAGCTACCTACGGGATGCAGAAACTATTGATATAAGGGGATACCACACTTACCTGGCAAACCACCCATCTAACAACCGCCGTGGAGGTGCAGCCATCCTAGTAAAGCGCACAATCCAACACATAGCGCTCATGCCGACAACCCTGGAGAAAATTCAGTGTGCGCCAGTTGCAATTACACTGCTAAATGGCTCAGTCATTAATGTTGCGGCCATATACTGCCCCCCGCGGGAACATTGGCTGGTTCAAGACTTCAACTACGTATTTAGACAGCTTGGTGCTAAATTTATTGCTGCTGGTGACTGGAATGCCAGAAGTTATTGGTGGGGCAACAGCAGATCAAATCGCAGGGGTAATATACTCCTTGAAAGTGTGCAGCAGCAAAACCTTGACATTCTGGCAACTGGCTCGTCAACGCGCTTTCCAAATAATGCGCGGCAGTCCCCGACAGCCATTGACTTCGCAGTATATAAAGGTGTGCAGTATGGTCTGCTAAAAATAAGCACATCCAATGACTTAGGATCGGATCACCTGCCGCTGCTGATTGAACTACTGAGTAAGCCAGCAGAAGGCGAACCCAAGTGTCATCTTCTTCCAGCAAATGCGAGCATACCCAAATTTCAATTGTGGCTAAACATGCACATCAATTTGAACACTGAGCTTCACTGTGGCGAAGATATTGACGATGCGGTAGACATACTGGAAAATAATATCCACTCTGCAGCGAAATTTGCAACAAACCTAACTCACCAGCCTTACCGAGGGCAACCAAAATATAACTACACAATCAACAGGCGCATTCAACAAATGATTGAGGCCAAGAGGCTGATTAAACGCCACATACAGGCATACCACAACCCGGCTGCTAGGCAAGCACACAACAGATTAGCCAACAACATTAGCCGGGAAATCAAGCATGCCAAGGCGAGAAGACTTGATGAGTTGCTGGAATCTATCGATGCAAGGGATAGATACAGTATGCAAAAGTTATGGCGGCTAACGGGGAACATCAAAAGGCAGCCCGCACCTAATTTACCAGTGAGGAAGCACACTGAGGGAGCTGGGACTTCCCAGTGGTGCAAGACCACCGAAGAAAAAGCCGAAGCCTTTGCGCAGCACCTTGAACAAAGGTTTAGGCCAATGATCACCACGCTGCCCTCTGACAAGAGCCATGTCGAGATGCAAGTATCGCTACCTGTGGCCCAAGGTGAACTCTGCTTCCCTCCAGTCACGCTAGGGGAAGTACAAGCTATAATCAAAATGCTGCAAACAAAAAAGTCTCCGGGGATTGACCGAATCGATAATCGCACGATCAAGGAACTGCCACAGTCAGCTGTACTGTACCTAGTGCTTATTTTTAACGGTATCCTACGCTTTGGACACTTTCCTTGCAAGTGGAAATGTGCCAAAATAACAATGATCCAAAAGCCAGGCAAGCCCTCTGATCAGCTTGGATCATACAGGCCAATAAGCTTGCTCGCTGGCTTTTCAAAAATCTTTGAGCGACTGCTGCTGCGCCGGATGTTCCAATTGGACAACATCATCAATGCAATTCCGAGCCACCAATTCGGTTTCAGACGTGAGCATGCTGCTGAACAACAATTGGGTCGAGTTACGCAGTTTATACTAGAAGCGTACGAGGACAATAAATACTGCTCTGCGGTCTATATGGACATACAGGAGGCGTTTGATCGTGTCTGGCATGACGGACTGCGATTCAAGCTCAAACAGCTATTGCCGGAAGTCCTCTACCGAGTTATGAATAGCTATCTAAGCGAACGCACATTCATTGTGGACTGCTGTGGAGGTACGCATTCCAGCCTAAAAGAAATCTGCGCCGGCGTTCCGCAGGGTAGTGTTTTAGGGCCTGTACTGTACACCCTATACACATCCGACATGCCCCTACCTGCACCGCTACGACACGGCAAACTGATGCTGGCAACTTATGCCGATGACACGGCCATCTTGTCATCGGCAAACTTGCAAGAAGATGCCATTGCCAATTTGGATCTGTTCCTTGCCACCATTACAACATGGACACAAAAGTGGAGCATTAGCATCAACATTACCAAAACCAAGCACATAATGCACACTTGGAGAAGCTTGCAGATGCCAATTCTTTCCCCAAGAATTTTGGATCAACGGCTCACCACAGAAGAAAGGATTTCATACCTGGGAGTGCAAGTCGATAAAAAGCTTCTTTTGAGCAGCCACGTCACCACCATTGTCGCCAGGGTTAGAGACAGGGCCAAAAAGCTGCACTGGCTAATATCAGAAAGGAGCAAGCTACCATTAAAATGCAAAGTATCACTCTACAAGCAGCTCATAGCCCCAATATGGCAGTTCGCACTTCCGGTCTGGGGATCACTTCTATGCGAAGGCCAATTTGAACGGATTCAAGTTGCGCAAAACAAGATATTGCGAACCATTGCTGGAGCACCTTGGTACGTGCGAAACCAAAGCATCCACACTGATCTGAAGGTCGTGCCGGTGGAAAAAATGTATCAGGATGCTTGCTCCAGGTACTGGGCTCGGCTCAGCAACCACAGCAACGATGAAGCCAAAAATATTGCCCTTAAAGCAAGACTCCCACAACGTCACCTAGGTGTCAGAAGAAGATACGCTGAAATGCTTCGGAAGCACCTACCTCTGGGTCGCCTAGCACAGCAGCAGCGGTCACAGCAGGGCCAGCTACCTTCTCATGGGCAGCCACGTCCGCTCCCACGACCACCCAGTCTCAGAGACTACCTTGTATTTGACATACAAGAACTGCTAAGTCAAACAGTGGTGCAGCCCAACTACCTCCAGGATAGACGAAACAGCCCGTCTCATATACAGCTGTGCTCAACTCTCGCTACCACTACAAGGCCAGGAGCTCTCATTCCTCCAGTCCAGAGACACCAAGCTCGCATCCAAATCCACAGCCGCAGCGGGACGTGGCCACCAGTGCGGATCAAGAAGCAGTGTGCAACACCATGTGCACACTTGCTACACTGTTCATGATGGCAGCCAACCTCTATGTACTTGTACCACAGCGAGGGCCTAAGACTAGGACTACTTGCAGGACACGGCAACTCATCCAATTGCGACTGGCTGAAAGGCAGATAAAGCAAAGATTGCGTTACGCTAACGAACCAATCAGATGGCTTCATACAACTCGTTGCCAAAGGGTTGCCTACTTACAGAAATTCAGACTGCGACATCCCATACAATGGAAAAAGGCCTTGATGCTACGTCTCTCAAGCACCCACACCAATGGCATCTGGCGGCAGGATCAACGGTGGTCACGCTGGCGGCTCCAGCTCATCCAGATGCAACGGCTATCAGACTGGGTAGCTTCCAGACAATTGGGGATTTTCCCAATCCTCAAATAATTAATTTGACAGCAATCCCCATGCCAAGGCTGGGAAACTTCACTTGAATTGTATATAACATGTCACTTAATTCATTGTAAGTACTCTAGGTATTAAATGAATAAAAAAAAAAAACAGTCTGGATCCCAGTCCCCACTTCTCTGTCTGTCAACCAGGCATGGAGCTGGGCTCTGGAATCCAGACCGACATTGCGTTTGTTCCCTTGTGTCGAACGGTAAACAAAATCGTGTCTGGCATGACGGACTGCGATTCAAGCTCAAACAGCTATTGCCGGAAGTCCTCTACCGAGTATGAATAGCTATCTAAGCGAACGCACATTCATTGTGGACTGCTGTGGAGGTACGCATTCCAGCCTAAAAGAAATCTGCGCCGGCGTTCCGCAGGGTAGTGTTTTAGGGCCTGTACTGTACACCCTATACACATCCGACATGCCCCTACCTGCACCGCTACGACACGGCAAACTGATGCTGGCAACTTATGCCGATGACACGGCCATCTTGTCATCGGCAAACTTGCAAGAAGATGCCATTGCCAATTTGGATCTGTTCCTTGCCACCATTACAACATGGACACAAAAGTGGAGCATTAGCATCAACATTACCAAAACCAAGCACATAATGCACACTTGGAGAAGCTTGCAGATGCCAATTCTTTCCCCAAGAATTTTGGATCAACGGCTCACCACAGAAGAAAGGATTTCATACCTGGGAGTGCAAGTCGATAAAAAGCTTCTTTTGAGCAGCCACGTCACCACCATTGTCGCCAGGGTTAGAGACAGGGCCAAAAAGCTGCACTGGCTAATATCAGAAGGAGCAAGCTACCATTAAAATGCAAAGTATCACTCTACAAGCAGCTCATAGCCCCAATATGGCAGTTCGCACTTCCGGTCTGGGGATCACTTCTATGCGAAGGCCAATTTGAACGGATTCAAGTTGCGCAAAACAAGATATTGCGAACCATTGCTGGAGCACCTTGGTACGTGCGAAACCAAAGCATCCACACTGATCTGAAGGTCGTGCCGGTGGAAAAAATGTATCAGGATGCTTGCTCCAGGTACTGGGCTCGGCTCAGCAACCACAGCAACGATGAAGCCAAAAATATTGCCCTTAAAGCAAGACTCCCACAACGTCACCTAGGTGTCAGAAGAAGATACGCTGAAATGCTTCGGAAGCACCTACCTCTGGGTCGCCTAGCACAGCAGCAGCGGTCACAGCAGGGCCAGCTACCTTCTCATGGGCAGCCACGTCCGCTCCCACGACCACCCAGTCTCAGAGACTACCTTGTATTTGACATACAAGAACTGCTAAGTCAAACAGTGGTGCAGCCCAACTACCTCCAGGATAGACGAAACAGCCCGTCTCATATACAGCTGTGCTCAACTCTCGCTACCACTACAAGGCCAGGAGCTCTCATTCCTCCCAGTCCAGAGACACCAAGCTCGCATCCAAATCCACAGACGCAGCGGGACGTGGCCACCAGTGCGGATCAAGAAGCAGTGTGCAACACCATGTGCACACTTGCTACACTGTTCATGATGGCAGCCAACCTCTATGTACTTGTACCACAGCGAGGGCCTAAGACTAGGACTACTTGCAGGACACGCAACTCATCCAATTGCGACTGGCTGAAAGGCAGATAAAGCAAGATTGCGTTACGCTAACGAACCAATCAGATGGCTTCATACAACTCGTTGCCAAAGGGTTGCCTACTTACAGAAATTCAGACTGCGACATCCATACAATGGAAAAAAGGCCTTGATGCTACGTCTCTCAAGCACCCACACCAATGGCATCTGGCGGCAGGATCAACGGTGGTCACGCTGGCGGCTCCAGCTCATCCAGATGCAACGGCTATCAGACTGGGTAGCTTCCAGACAATTGGGGATTTTCCCAATCCTCAAATAATTAATTTGACAGCATCCCCATGCCAAGGCTGGGAAACTTCACTTGAATTGTATATAACATGTCACTTAATTCATTGTAAGTACTCTAGGTATTAAATGAATAAAAAAAAAAAACAGTCTGGATCCCAGTCCCCACTTCGCTGTCTGTCAACCAGGCATGGAGCTGGGCTCTGGAATCCAGACCGACATTGCGTTTGTTCCCTTGTGTCGAACGGTAAACAAACAAACAACAAAAACAAACAAACAAAAACAAACAAAAATAAAAATCTGAAAAACAAAAATAAAAATATTCTAAGGACAAAAATCAACAAAATTTTGCCGACGCTACATACGGGCAATCTGCCCCCGTCCCGTGCCTTTCCAAAAGGTGAAAGCATGGGTATCAAGCTAAAAGAAATTGGAAACGTAAAATCTGGAAGTTCCTCTGACTGGGACGACGATGAGTTCATAAGGAGACTCGGTGCTGCAAACGCTCAGGCCGTCGCGAGTGGAACAGATGCCTCTGTGTCGGCTAGATCTAGCAAGACATCGTCACTTAGAGAAAACTATCTAAAAGCACGACAAGAGGAGACTTGTCAAAAAGTGCAGCGAAAACGTCGTGTCACTGGTGGTGAAAGCCCTAGGACACAGAAGAAAAAAGCCAATGAAGATGAAAATGTTGAAACTGTGTCCTTGGAAGATGAAGATGTGGACGTTGAAGCAATGGACGTTACCCCTCAGCCGATTATAAACCCAAATCCTGAAACAGATGCTGAGGACATCGCTACTATCAATATGAATGCCAGGCCTGAGGGACCACAACATATACCCCCACTTATGCCTACCAATAACTCTAACGCAGAACCCAATGTTCCAGACGTTGCCAGCAATGTTAAGATCAGGCCTGAACCGCTCTACGTGCCTGGACTTAACGGTAATATTGTCCCATTCCTAAAGGACATTGATGACTTAATTGGAGAGGGTAACTACCACACCAAACCGACTTCGGATCGCGGACTTCGTATTCAGTGCAACGACATTAGCTCATACCGCGCACTAGTAAGATTCTTTGAAGAATGTAGTGTTGAGTCCCATACTTACCAACTGAGCAGTGACCGTGGCTTCAGAGTAGTAATTAGACACCTTCACCGAGCTACTCCTAATGACTGGATCAAGCAGAAGCTTAGTGACAAGGGACACAACGTTCGATTTGTAAATGTTATCAAGAAGCGTTTCTCTGGCGAGCCTCTTGATCTCTTTCAAGTTGAGCTTGAGCCTAAAAAGAACAATAACGAAATTTTCGACTTAACAGTCCTGGGAGGCCAGCGAGTCAAAGTCGAAAAGCCAATAAGAAATACGGATGTTGTGCAGTGCCACCGTTGCCAACAGATTGGACACACAAAAAATTACTGTCGCCGCATATTTAGATGCGTAAAGTGCGGACAAGAGCACCCATCAACACTCTGTGAAAAGGCGCCTAGTGCAGAAGCGAAATGTGCTAATTGTAAGGGCCCACATGCTGCTAGTTACAGGGGCTGCATCTTCTTCAAAAACAATGCTAAAAAGAGGGAACCTGCCGTTCTACAAAGAGCCAATAGATTGCTATTTCAGCTTGGAGAACCCACCATTCCAATTAGCTCTGGTAGGCAACAGGGACGACCAAAGCAGCAACCGCTTCGGCCTCCAGTTGTTCAGGGCCAGCAGGCACAACAGCAGCAACCACAGCGGCCCTCTGAGCAGCAGAAGCAGCCGCAGCACAACCCATTCCGTCAGCAAGTGCAACACCAGCAGCCAATGCCTCAAGCTGCAAGCAGCTATGCAGCCGCCCTTAAAACTGGCCTGCCAGATGAGCGCTCCCGAAAGCAGAAGCAGACCGCACAGCGCCAAACAACTCGACAGCAGCCTCAACATGATTCGAGATTGCAGCACAACAATCAGCCGCCTCAGCGCCACCAGCATTATCAGGAGCGAGAAACTCGGCAAGTGATAGCACATCCTGCAGAAGCGCGCCAGCAACACAGGAGCCGCAGCCCGCAGCTCACCGCGAACTGCATACCCGCGAGATGACCCTCAGCCGAAAACTTGATCAGCTGATCAACATAATGGTTGAACAACAAAGGAGCGCATGTGCCCCTGCCAATAACAGCAACCTGGAAAGTAAAATTGACAGATTAGTTGATGCTAATGACGAGTATGATGGCTACCGTAAGCACTCTCATGTCTACCATGGACGGCGTCAATGGTAACCAAAATGTCTAGCCACGACGCCAACTCCATCACTTCCTCCTCAGAGAGAAATGGGCATAACATATGCCAGACTCAACACCAACGCCCTTAAAATTGTAGCCTGGCAGCAGGACTACACAATAAACTGGAGAGATGGAGTTATTTATGCTGCAAAACGAAATCGACATAATGTTAATAGCTGAAAGCTACCTACGGGATGCAGAGAAACTATTGATATAAGGGGATACCACACTTACCTGGCAAACCACCCATCTAACAACCGCCGTGGAGGTGCAGCCATCCTAGTAAAGCGCACAATCCAACACATAGCGCTCATGCCGAAACCCTGGAGAAAATTCAGTGTGCGCCAGTTGCAATTACACTGCTAAATGGCTCAGTCATTAATGTTGCGGCCATATACTGCCCCCCCGGGAACATTGGCTGGTTCAGACTTCAACTACGTATTTAGACAGCTTGGTGCTAAATTTATTGCTGCTGGTGACTGGAATGCCAGAAGTTATTGGTGGGGCAACAGCAGATCAAATCGCAGGGGTAATATACTCCTTGAAAGTGTGCAGCAGCAAAACCTTGACATTCTGGCAACTGGCTCGTCAACGCGCTTTCCAAATAATGCGCGGCAGTCCCCGACAGCCATTGACTTCGCAGTATATAAAGGTGTGCAGTATGGTCTGCTAAAAATAAGCACATCCAATGACTTAGGATCGGATCACCTGCCCGCTGCTGATTGAACTACTGAGTAAGCCAGCAGAAGGCGAACCCAAGTGTCATCTTCTTCCAGCAAATGCGAGCATACCCAAATTTCAATTGTGGCTAAACATGCACATCAATTTGAACACTGAGCTTCACTGTGGCGAAGATATTGACGATGTAGACATACTGGAAAATAATATCCACTCTGCAGCGAAATTGCAACAAACCTAACTCACCAGCCTTACCGAGGGCAACCAAAATATAAACACAATCAACAGGCGCATTCAACAAATGATTGAGGCCAAGAGGCTGATTAAACGCCATACAGGCATACCACAACCCGGCTGCTAGGCAAGCACACAACAGATTAGCCAACAACATTAGCCGGGAAATCAAGCATGCCAAGGCGAGAAGACTTGATGAGTTGCTGGAATCTATCGATGCAAGGGATAGATACAGTATGCAAAAGTATGGCGGCTAACGGGGAACATCAAAAGGCAGCCCGCACCTAATTTACCAGTGAGGAAGCACACTGAGGGAGCTGGGACTTCCCAGTGGTGCAAGACCACCGAAGAAAAAGCCGAAGCCTTTGCGCAGCACCTTGAACAAAGGTTTAGGCCAATGATCACCACGCTGCCCTCTGACAGAGCCATGTCGAGATGCAAGTATCGCTACTGTGGCCCAAGGTGAATCTGCTTCCTCCAGTCACGCTAGGGGAAGTACAAGCTATAATCAAATGCTGCAAACAAAAAAGTCTCCGGGGATTGACCGAATCGATAATCGCACGATCAAGGAACTGCCACAGTCAGCTGTACTGTACCTAGTGCTTATTTTTAACGGTATCCTACGCTTTGGACACTTTCCTTGCAAGTGGAAAATGTGCCAAAATAACAATGATCCAAAGCCAGGCAAGCCCTCTGATCAGCTTGGATCATACAGGCCAATAAGCTTGCTCGCTGGCTTTCAAAAATCTTTGAGCGACTGCTGCTGCGCCGGATGTTCCAATTGGACAACATCATCAATGCAATTCCGAGCCACCAATTCGGTTTCAGACGTGAGCATGCTGCTGAACAACAATTGGGTCGAGTTACGCAGTTTATACTAGAAGCGACGAGGACA